>NC_051229.1:867665-922665 GCF_015220715.1 Pygocentrus nattereri
TAGGAATCAGCAGGTCAGGGGGTTTTAGTGTAGTTCTATAGGAATCAGCAGGTCAGGGGGTTTTAGTGTAGTTCTATAGGAATCAGCAGGTCAGGGGGTTTTAGTGTAGTTCTGTAGGAATCAGCAGGTCAGGGGGTTTTAGTGTAGTTCTATAGGAATCAGCAGGTCAGGGGGTTTTATTGTAGTTTCTATAGGAATCAGCAGGTCAGGGGGTTTTAGTGTAGTTCTATAGGAATCAGCAGGTCAGGGGGTTTTAGTGTAGTTCTATAGGAATCAGCAGGTCAGGGGGTTTTAGTGTAGTTCTATAGGAATCAGCAGGTCAGGGGTTTTAGTGTAGTTCTATAGGAATCAGCAGGTCAGGGGGTTTTAGTGTAGTTCTATAGGAATCAGCAGGTCAGGGGGTTTTAGTGTAGTTCTATAGGAATCAGCAGGTCAGGGGGTTTTAGTGTAGTTCTATAGGAATCAGCAGGTCAGGGGGTTTTAGTGTAGTTCTATAGGAATCAGCAGGTCAGGGGGTTTTATGTTAAAAGGCTGAAGATCCTATTCAAAGAAAACAGATGTAATGATTTGCAATTCAGTGAAGACTTTAATGAGACAGACACATCAAGGGAGCAGAAGGTGTGAAGGCCAGAAGCTGTGCAGCTTAAAGGAACACTAGTCTAACTCATACTGACCACGTGTGTCCGAAACACTTGAGGTCAGAAAATTGCTTCTTTATTGGATTTCAGTGTCAGAAACCACATAATCGGGTCTGAGACGCTGAACCGCTCCACACAGTGCCGTGCAGGTAGCACCACGCTCCTCGGTGGGGGCTTCTTAAAGAAGCTACTTCACACATGTAAAAGTGTGTGTGTGTGTGTGTGTACCGGTGTGTGTAGGTGTGTGTGTGTGTCTGTGTGTGTGTGTGTGTTTGGAGGTGTCTACCAGGTTTATAGGACATTGTGAGGACCAAAATGTAAAAGCTTAATGTTCCCACAGTTCACACAAACAAACGTGTATGCATGGAGGTTTCACTCACAGCAGGTCCTGGAGCTCCAACTGGACCCTGAAGACCACCTGGACCAGGAGGACCCTGAGGGGAGAAACAGTACAAGCAAAGAGGAGCTAGATGTTTATCATGCATATACAGCGTTCCGCATTACTGCTGCACTTTTTCTGTTATTTGTAATTTAATTTTTTTTTCTATATAAAAATAAATGTATAAACTTTTTTAAACGTGAATGCTTCTTCAAAAGGTTCTTCAGTAAAAACAATGGTTCTATACAGAACCATGAGCACTCAAAGAGCCCTTTGGGTGGTGAAATGGTTCTTCAAATTGATGGAGAATGTGTTGTATATGGTTCTATACAGAACCTTTTTGAGAACAGTTCTAAATAGCATCAAAAAGGTTCTTCCATTCTAAGTGCATAATGATAGAAGAACCCTTTTTTGTGCTTTCAAGGAACCATGTGCAAAACAATCTCCATCAATCTGAAGAACCATTTCAACAGGCAAAGAACCCTTTAAGCATGCAAATGGTTCTTTAAAAAGATGCTTCTACAATGGTTCTTTAGTAAAAACAACGATTCATAGAATCATGAACACTACGAAGAACTATTGCACGCTTACATGGTTCTTTGCTTGGTGAAATGCTTCTTCAGATTGATGGGGAACGTGTTGTATATGGTTCTATATAGCACCAAAAAGGGTTCTTCTAATGTTCCAAGCTTGAAATCATATCTAGAAGAACCCTTTTTGGTGCTATATAGAACCCTTTTCAAAAAGGTTCTGTGTAGAACCATATACAACACGTTTTCCATCAATTTGAAGAACCATTTCACCACGCAAAGGGTTCTTCAAGTGTTCATGGTTCTGTTCACTGTCTTACTAAAGAACCTTCCAGAGCTCCCTCTGGATCTGACCCCAGATCAGCACTCGTACTATACGCTATAGGATTAACGCCACTGATGATCATCTCAATACCAGTTCATCATGAAGACCGTTAGAACGTTACTCACATGTTCTCCTTTGTCTCCTTTGCTTCCTTTCTGACCCGGTTCTCCAACTTCTCCCTGAAAAACCAACACACGCAGCATCAGCCCTGAGCCTGAAGCACTGCGACCCAGTTTCCCACCTAAACCCAGGCAGAAGTTTCTGGAAGTTGCCAGTGTGGGGAATATCACCCCGAGACCGTAATCAGAGACGCCGGCCGGGGTCTGTTTGTCATTAATTGATTACTTGGCTCCTTTAGCGCTACAGCCGTTAGCGTGTGCAGGCCTAATGCAGCGTGGGGCGCGGCGTGCGTCTGAAGGAGGACGGCGCTGAATCGTAACGCAGCAGTAATGATAGAATAACACATGAATTATTAGTGAATACATTACAGGCTGCGCCGCTCTTTGGCCTCCGGCGCTCAGAGCACGCTTGTTTACTTCTACAAACGCGCGCGAGCGACTGTGTGTTTACATTCATCACTGCTGCGCCATAATGACTCCGTCATCCCGGGTTAGGATGATGGATAAAGCTGAGGAGTCGAGAGAGACAGACAGACAGAGAGACAGAGAGGGAGAGAGAGAGACAGAGAGGGAGAGAGAGAGACAGAGACAGACAGAGAGGGAGACAGACATAGAGAGAGAGAGAGAGAGAGAGAGAGAGAGAGAGAGAGAGAGAGAGAGAGAGAGAGAGAGAGAGAGAGACAGAGACAGAGAGGGAGAGGGAGAGAGAGATAGAGAGGGAGAGAGAGAGACAGAGACAGACAGAGAGGGAGACAGACATAGAGAGAGAGAGAGAGAGAGAGAGAGAGAGAGAGAGACAGAGACAGAGAGGGAGAGAGAGAGAGACAGACAGAGAGAGACAGAGAGGGAGAGAGACAAACAGAGGGAGACAGACAGCGAGAGAGAGAGAGACAGACAGACAGAGACAGAGAGACAAACAGGGGGAGACAGACAGCGAGAGAGAGAGAAACACAGAGAGACAGACAGAGAGAGGGAGAGAGACAGAGAGAGAGAGATGGACAGACAGAGAGAGATGGACAGAGAGACAGAGAGGGAGAGAGAGAGAGAGAGAGAGAGAGAGAAAGAGAGAGGTAGAGAGAGACAGACAGAGAGGTAGAGAGAGAGAGACAGAGAGAGAGACAGAGAGAGAGAGAGAAAGAGAGAGGTAGAGAGAGACAGACAGAGAGGTAGAGAGAGAGAGACAGAGAGAGAGAGACAGGCAGACAGATAGAGAGAGAGACAGAGAGAGTTTAGGGAGTTTAGACAGATAAACAGACAGACAGACAGACAGAGACAGGTAGATACGTAGATAGCTGGAGACATAAACAAGACAAACAAACAGAGAGATAGACAGATAGATGGATAAAGAGACAGACAGACACACAGATAGATAGATAGATAGATAGATAGATAGATAGATAGATAGATAGATAGATAGATAGATAGACAGACAGACAGACAGACAGACAGATATGGTTGTGAAGCTATTTGCATTTAAACACATCACGTTTGCTCTTAAATGACTGTGTTTACAGACGTGTGCCTGAATAATGAGTTACTTACACCATGTAACTGAACATTAGACACGCGTACTGTGCAGCTCACTGCCAGGGAGAACAGGCAGCCTAACTACAGAAACTCTGAAACCACTAAATACACTAAATACCTGAGAGACAGAAATCAAAAATCTGTACCTTATCACCGTCCTCTCCAGGAGGTCCTTGAGGTCCCGCAGGTCCTGGAAGGCCAACCGGACCCTGGATTCCATCACGGCCGGCGGGCCCGGGAGGACCTTTCTCACCCTGCAGACACAACCGAGAGAACCGGCATCAGTGTTAGTCCAACATTAGTCTCCAGTTTCCATGTACAGTTAGTTCGACAGCCAAGCTGCTCTCGGCTAATGAGCGCTCCACGTTCAGAGTAAGGCAAACTAACTAAACGTTACCAAGTGCTTACAAACGCTTCAAGAAAACCAAAGACAACGATAAACTGATCACAAATGACTGGCTACCCGGTATATACAGTCAGGGTTCCCACTCTTTTCAGGAATCATTTTTAACAACTTTTCCAGGTCAAATTCCCAGACAATTTCCATGATTATGCACATGCCAGCTGTTGCTTATGAAAGGTCATCTTAAGATTGCCGACATCCTTAAAACCCACGTCAACAACCTCTGAGAGATAGACTGAACCTTTCCTCAGTCGATCAGGTGGCCATCACAGTTCTACTGAAATATTTTGCGTTAATGTATTTTCTCTCTGACAGACATTCTGCATCTACATATCGCTCCACATTCAACACTGTGTGGTTTTCTCCAATCCAATCAAACACTTTCCAATTATAGATCAAGACTGAAGCGTTTATATTCTCACTCAACAATCTGGGAAAAATCTCTGTTTACATGCTCACGGCAGGTAATCTGATCCACAGTGACCCGCATGCATGGAGTAGCGCTTGGAGTAGATGTTACCATGACAACCAGCATCACGTGAGGTCCAGTCAGAGTGAGATGAGCAGCAGTGAGCAGTGATTGTGTTTTTAACTGCTTTAAAATGACGTCAGACTCAGGAAAACGTCCTTCACACGTCCTTATTAAAGAAGGCCGAGAGGAAGACGTCGTGCTCTGAGACGCATAAGCTGGACGTCCGTCCCACCGCCGTCTTTTAAAGATCAGAGCATGAACTTCGTCTCCTCTGCAGACCAGTTTCTGCTCCGCCGTGTTGAACGGTATAAACTCTCACTGTGACGCGACGCTCAAGCAGAACGGGCTTAAACTTTCCGATAGGGAATGTAATCGGATACAGGAGTTTACACGGATATTATTCTTCTATTTAACTGATTATTTACAGGATTACCCACCTTGTTCAATCAGGTAGAGGCTGTATTCTAAATAGCGTCAATCAGACTATTCAGATTGAGGTGTTTACTTTGATGTGTTCTAATCTAGTTGAGCTATTAGTCTGATTATTAACTAATTTTTAGTCTTTCATGTAAACACGGCTACTGCCGCAGTACAAACTACAACAGCTATGAATGGACACTTAAACTGGGCATTAGCTGACAACAATATGCTAAAATCTGATGTTGTAACAGGATGTCACTAATATATTGAGGGGATTAATCAATTCTCTGATTTTCTCTGGTGTTTTTCATGACTGATTTTCCAGGTCAGGTGTGACCCTGTAAAGTGTGTGACTGACCAGGACGGTAGACCGTGAAAGTGGAAGGCATAACCTACAATATAAAGAAACAGCCTCTTACCGGTCCACCTTTCTCTCCAGCAGGTCCTGGGGGTCCCTGAGGTCCGTTGCGCCCGGTTAATCCTATTGGCCCACCTGGTCCAGCAGGCCCTCTTTCACCTGGGGACCCCTAAGGTGCACACACAGATACAGTATCAGCATCAGGACAGTACAAAGTGCAGTAAAAGACAAAATCTAACAAACACAAAAAGTGAAACAGCATCAGTTCCCATCCTTATGTTTACGTCAACACTTCATACATACTAAATACATATCACTGGAAATGAATAACCGACTCTAAATGTAGGTATTGTGATATAAACCGAGTCTGTTCTACAGTTTCTCATTAGGCTGAATGAATAACCGACTCTAAATGTAGGTATTGTGATATAAACCGAGTCCGTTCTACAGTTTCTCATTACGCTGAATGAATAACCGGCTCTAAATGTAGGTATTGTGATATAAACCGAGTCTGTTCTACAGTTTCTCATTAGACTGAATGAATAACCGACTCTAAATGTAGGTATTGTGATATAAACCGAGTCCGTTCTACAGTTTCTCATTAGACTGAATGAATAACCGACTCTAAATGTAGGTATTGTGATATAAACCGAGTCCGTTCTACAGTTTCTCATTAGACTGAATGAATAACCGACTCTAAATGTAGGTATTGTGATATAAACCGAGTCCGTTCCACAGTTTCTCATTAGGCTGAATGAATAACCGACTCTAAATGTAGGTATTGTGATATAAACCGAGTCTGTTCTACAGTTTCTCATTAGGCTGAATGAATAACCGACTCTAAATGTAGGTATTGTGATATAAACCGAGTCCGTTCTACAGTTTCTCATTAGGCTGAATGAATAACCGACTCTAAATGTAGGTATTGTGATATAAACCGAGTCTGTTCTACAGTTTCTCATTAGGCTGAATGAATAACCGACTCTAAATGTAGGTATTGTGATATAAACCGAGTCCGTTCTACAGTTTCTCGTTAGACTGAATGAATAACCGACTCTAAATGTAGGTATTGTGATATAAACCGAGTCCGTTCTACAGTTTCTCATTAGGCTGAATGAATAACCGACTCTAAATGTAGGTATTGTGATATAAACCGAGTCCGTTCTACAGTTTCTCATTAGACTGAATGAATAACCGACTCTAAATGTAGGTATTGTGATATAAACCAAGTCCGTTCTACAGTTTCTCATTAGACTGAATGAATAACCGACTCTAAATGTAGGTATTGTGATATAAACCGAGTCCGTTCTACAGTTTCTCATTAGACTGAATGAATAACCGGCTCTAAATGTAGGTATTGTGATATAAACCGAGTCTGTTCTACAGTTTCTCATTAGACTGAATGAATAACCGACTCTAAATGTAGGTATTGTGATATAAACCGAGTCCGTTCTACAGTTTCTCGTTAGGCTGAATGAATAACCGACTCTAAATGTAGGTATTGTGATATAAACCGAGTCCGTTCTACAGTTTCTCATTAGACTGAATGAATAACCGACTCTAAATGTAGGTATTGTGATATAAACCGAGTCTGTTCTACAGTTTCTCATTAGACTGAATGAATAACCGGCTCTAAATGTAGGTGTTGTGATATAAACCGAGTCCGTTCTACAGTTTCTCATTAGACTGAATGAATAACCGACTCTAAATGTAGGTATTGTGATATAAACCGAGTCTGTTCTACAGTTTCTCATTGGGCTGAATGAATAACCGACTCTAAATGTAGGTATTGTGATATAAACCGAGTCCGTTCTACAGTTTCTCATTAGACTGAATGAATAACCGACTCTAAATGTAGGTATTGTGATATAAACCGAGTCCGTTCTACAGTTTCTCGTTAGGCTGAATGAATAACCGACTCTAAATGTAGGTATTGTGATATAAACCGAGTCCGTTCTACAGTTTCTCATTAGACTGAATGAATAACCGACTCTAAATGTAGGTATTGTGATATAAACCGAGTCCGTTCTACAGTTTCTCATTAGACTGAATGAATAACCGACTCTAAATGTAGGTATTGTGATATAAACCGAGTCCGTTCTACAGTTTCTCATTAGACTGAATGAATAACCGGCTCTAAATGTAGGTATTGTGATATAAACCGAGTCCGTTCTATAGTTTCTCATTAGGCTGAATGAATAACCGACTCTAAATGTAGGTATTGTGATATAAACCGAGTCTGTTCTACAGTTTCTCATTAGACTGAATGAATAACCGACTCTAAATGTAGGTATTGTGATATAAACCGAGTCCGTTCTATAGTTTCTCATTAGGCTGAATGAATAACCGACTCTAAATGTAGGTATTGTGATATAAACCGAGTCCGTTCTACAGTTTCTCATTAGACTGAATGAATAACCGACTCTAAATGTAGGTGTTGTGATATAAACCGAGTCCGTTCTATAGTTTCTCATTAGGCTGAATGAATAACCGACTCTAAATGTAGGTATTGTGATATAAACCGAGTCTGTTCTACAGTTTCTCATTAGGCTGAATGAATAACCGACTCTAAATGTAGGTATTGTGATATAAACCGAGTCCGTTCTACAGTTTCTCATTAGACTGAATGAATAACCGGCTCTAAATGTAGGTATTGTGATATAAACCGAGTCCGTTCTACAGTTTCTCATTAGGCTGAATGAATAACCGGCTCTAAATGTAGGTATTGTGATATGTTCTATGTTCTATGTAGAACCATTCACACGCTTAAACGGTTGTTTCTATGGCGAAATCGTTCTTCAGATTGATGGAGAATGTCTTGTACAATGTTCTATATCACACCAAAAAGGGTTCTTTCATTGTTACAGGTTTGACATCATAACTATAGCAGAACCCATTTTGCTATATCTATATTGCTATATAGAACCATCTTTCAAAAGGTATGTAGAACCATAAACACATTCGCTATTCGTTTGAAGAGACATTTCCCCATTCAGAGAACCATTTGAGCATAAAATGAAAAGATGGTGGTTCAAGGGTTCTATATAGCAAAGATAATGTTCTGTTCTATGCACAGAGTGAAGTAGAATGTATTGTAAAGGATTCTATATAGAACCTTTTGGAAAATCACTCCATATAGCTCCAAAACGGGTTCTTCCACTGTTACAATGTCAAGCTTGTAATGAAAGAACAATAGAACCCCTTTTGGTGCTATACGGAACCATATACAAGACATTCTCCATCAATCTGAGGAACCATTTCACCATGCGGAGAACCATTTAATCATGCAAACTCATCTTTCTGAATAGAACCATTCCTTCTGCTAAAGAACTCTTGAAGAACCATCTTTATTAAGAGTATTTGAAAGAACACATCTGGAGACGAAACCCCTGTTTATTTCTATGACTGTCTTGAATAAAAACCCGTTCTTGTTGACAGTTTAACTGGAGCTGAGATCAGATGAGGTTTAGGAGTGTGTGCTGTTAACAGTGGGTCATTTCGACACACACTGATGAGCATGTGGGCCACCTCCGCAACCGAGACCAGAGCGGAGCAGGTCAGTATTGGAAAACAGCCCATTAGCGCGGCTATTAGAGCAGAATCTATTGAAAAGGCAGCATAAAGAGGGCCTTCAGAGAGAGAAAGAGCCTCATTCACCGCTTTCTCCAGCAGCTACATCCCTCACTCCACTCCTCCACTCCATTAGTCACCAGCCACAAAGCCTCCCAGCAGCCTGGGTCAAGTTCAGAACACACAGCACCATCAACTAATACACAGCTCACACACAGCACATCGATCACAACGATTACCACACCTTCAATACAACGTACAAACAACCTTAACTCAGTCTTCAAATGACGTCATTTACTCTTCGGTGAGGAACAGCTCATGTTCTGGGTCCACCAAGCTGATTGGTTGAGAGACGTTCTAACTGCTGTTATTTCACCAGAACACCACAAACACTGCATCACTCTGCTGAGACGCTGTTGCTAAGCAACGACTCTGACAGCTGTAGGAGACGCTTGAGCCATCTGAACGTTTTCACTTCTGACTTTGCCACAAACAGAAAACAGACACTGTTAAGACCACATCTGACCGGCAGCCGATTTGGTCCGACTCTGAAGATGAGATGATGCTAAATTCCCAAACTGTCGTCACCACTGAGCAGCTTTTCAGTCGGCAGCTGTGACAGAAGAACAGCTGAACAACCTGGAATCAGCCAGAAATGAACCCAACACCATTCGCCAAACTAAACGGGCTGTAAGAAGCTTCACAGACCGGCTGGAACAAAACAACATTAATACTGATCTGGACAAACTGACCAAACTGAGCTGAACCTGATATTGGTTCAGTTTTACGGCTCAGTCTGATTTGGTCCGACTCTGAAGATCAGACACGTCTGGCGAATGGTGTTGGGTTCATTTCTGGCTGATTCCAGGTTGTTCAGCTGTTCTTCTGTCACAGCTGCCGACTGAAAAGCTGCTCAGTGGTGACGACAGTTTGGGAGTTTAGTGTGAGGAGCTGGAGAACGAACTGCCGGCTGAGCGGCGAGTGGGCGGAGCTCATTACTCTGACGTAGCAGCGAGCTGCTCGTTAAGGAGCTCTAATTAGGAGGAAGGAACTGAACATTAAAACATATTAAAGCCGAGTTCACGGCCAGTTTATTCATTTCTTACTGTATTTATTTAACTGCTGTATTAAAGCAGTAGAGCACTCGAGGAGGGAGTTACCACCAGTAACATCACGGCTGAGATGATCTACGGACACCAGATCACAGCCGGGATGGTATTACACCATAACACACTCCCTCTCGGTTCTACTGCTTAAATACAGTATTGTTGTCTGACCATGTTGTGTGTGTCATCAATTAGTCTGTTTAAGTGGATTTAGTGACAAATACTGAATAAAAATCACTGCGTTCAGTTTCTGAGCACTGCTGGCTCTTTTCTCTAATCAGATGTCTGAAAAAATACATACTGTGTATTAAAATATCGCAATAAAATATTTTTGCTATGTCGCCCACACCTACACTCTTAAAAAATATGGTTCTTAATGGGTTCTTTAGTAAAGAACATGGGACTATATAGTACCAAGAACACTAAAAGAACCACTTGCATGCTGTGCATGATGAAATGGTTCTTCAGCTCGATGGAGAACGCTCTATACAGCACCAAAAGGGTTCTTCTAATGTTATGATGTCAAGCTTGTAGCAATGGAAGAACCCTCTTTGGGGCTATATAGAACCCTTTTCCAAATAGAACTAAGCACATTCTCCATCAAGCTGAAGAATGCTGTCATAAAGCAAAGAACCTTTAAGAGCGTAGGTTCTCAGGCGGGAGGGCGATGGTGGGGGGAGTATAGAACATAGGCTACACAAAAATCAAGAACATGTTCCAGGCATGCGTGAGTACCTATTATAACTGTTGTTCTTTACATTGTGTGTAAATTTCATGATGAATGGACCAAATGGAACGACCCAAAATGACTTGTTAAAAATTCTGGTTCCATTGACTTCCATTAAAAGTAAAGCAAGTTTTTTCTCTCTCCTGTAAAATGACCATTTTGGAGACAATAGCTTTGAATTTGATGAATTTTATTGATCAGATGATCTCAGTATGGCTTTGTCAGATGCTCACGTGAGCTGGCGGGATGATAATTTGAGAGTGGACTGGTTGTTGTGGGTTTGGCTGAAACTCTCACTCTCGCTTTGTGGTGAATGTTTTACACAGGCAAGACAATGAGGTCCCCAGTCGGCTCCTCCATATCTGACAGACTCTCTCTCCGCAGAACTGAAACTGGTTTTAAGCAGAATAACAATTACAGACAGTCTTCACTTCGCTGTGAAATCCACAAGGCAGCAATTACTGCGACGCTGCTTTTGTGTTTTTGTGCACAGTAAAGGTTCACAGCACACAGATAACAGCGAAAGGAAGCGCTGAGAACATGACGTTCAGGAAATGATTCAGGACGTTTATCCAACACACTGGCCATCCACTGGACCAGAAAACCTTTTGAATTTATTTAACGGAATCTCAAGGACATAAATGTAGGTTCTATACTGAAGATGAACCAGGGTCAGAAACAAGGCTACCACTCATAACAGAGCCATTACTGTTAATACACACTCCTGTTCACTCACTGGCCACTTTATTAGAAACACCACCCTGTGCTTCCACTCACTGGCCACTTTATTAGAAACACCCACCTTGTGCTTCCACTAACTGGCCTCTTTATTAGAAACACCACCCTGTGCTTCCACTCACTGGCCACTTTATTAGAAACACCACCCTGTGCTTCCACTCACTGGCCACTTTATTAGAAACACCACCCTGTGCTTCCACTCACTGGCCACTTTATTAGAAACACCACCCTGTGCTTCCACTCACTGGCCACTTTATTAGAAACACCTACCTTGTGCTTCCACTAACTGGCCACTTTATTAGAAACACCCACCTTGTGCTTCCACTCACTGGCCACTTTATTAGAAACACCCACCTTGTGCTTCCACTCACTGGCCACTTTATTAGAAACACCACCCTGTGCTTCCACTCACTGGCCACTTTATTAGAAACACCACCCTGTGCTTCCACTCACTGGCCACTTTATTAGAAACACCCACCCTGTGCTTCCACTCACTGGCCACTTAATTAGAAACACCCACCCTGTGCTTCCACTCACTGGCCACTTAATTAGAAACACCCACCCTGTGCTTCCACTCACTGGCCACTTTATTAGAAACACCCACCTTGTGCTTCCACTCACTGGCCACTTTATCAGAAACACCCCCTTTGTGCTTCCACTCACTGGCCACTTTATTAGAAACACCACCCTGTGCTTCCACTCACTGGCCACTTTATTAGAAACACCCACCTTGTGCTTCCACTCACTGGCCACTTTATTAGAAACACCCACCCTGTGCTTCCACTCACTGGCCACTTAATTAGAAACACCCACCCTGTGCTTCCACTCACTGGCCACTTAATTAGAAACACCCACCCTGTGCTTCCACTCACTGGCCACTTTATTAGAAACACCCACCCTGTGCTTCCACTCACTGGCCACTTAATTAGAAACACCCACCCTGTGCTTCCACTCACTGGCCACTTAATTAGAAACACCCACCTTGTGCTTCCACTCACTGGCCACTTTATTAGAAACACCCACCTTGTGCTTCCACTCACTGGCCACTTTATTAGAAACACCCACCTTGTGCTTCCACTCACTGGCCACTTTATTAGAAACACCCACCTTGTGCTTCCACTAACTGGCCGCTTTATTAGAAACACCCACCTTGTGCTCCCTCTCACTGGCCACTTTATTAGAAACACCCACCCTGTGCTTCCACTAACTGACCACTTTATTAGAAACACTTACCTTGTGCTTCCACTCACTGGCCACTTTATTAGAAACACCCACGCTATGCTTCCACTAACTGGCCACTTTATTAGAAACACCCACCTTGTGCTCCCACTCACTGGCCACTTTATTAGAAACACCCACCTTGTGCTCCCACTCACTGGCCACTTTATTAGAAACATCCACCTTGTGCTTCCACTCACTGGCCACTTTATTAGAAACACCCACCCTGTGCTTCCACTCACTGGCCACTTTATTAGAAACACCCACCTTGTGCTTCCACTCACTGGCCACTTTATTAGAAACACCCACCTTGTGCTTCCACTCACTGGCCACTTTATTAGAAACACCCACCTTGTGCTCCCACTCACTGGCCACTTTATTAGAAACACCCACCTTGTGCTCCCACTAACTGGCCACTTTATTAGAAACACCACCCTTGTGCTTCCACTCACTGGCCACTTTATTAGAAACACCCACCTTGTGCTTCCACTCACTGGCCACTTTATTAGAAACACCCACCTTGTGCTTCCACTAACTGACCACTTTTCAACTGACCACGTTTCAACTGACCATTTTGAATGTCCTACAGATCTGTTATTCATCCTGGACAAATCTAACATTCCTGCTCTTCCTAGAGTCATACGGGGTGCCGGCCGAGCGCCGGTCGAGCGTAATAGAATCACTTTATACATTCATCCGCTAAATTAGTTTGACATTATGGAAAACATTGATATGATGAACTTTTGAACAGTCGTGTAATAAAGTCAATGAATTCTAAATGTTTGGAAACTAAGTGACATTTGAATGTGAGCTCAGTGTGTGAGCGTGACTCATTTACTGAGATCACTGTGTGTGTGTGTGTGTGTGTATGTGTGTTGGCCTCTCCGCTCCACCGTGACTGGTCATTATGTTCACCACCTGCTGAAAGCCCACTGTCCAGAATGTGCCTGCTGTCCCTCCACTGAGAGGTGTACAAGAATGAAACAGATTCTCTCCGTGTTGCCATGGTAACCGAGAGGGGTGCACATCTCTGACCTCCCCACAGTCCAATCTGATTATTCGAGTGGATTATTCTGGCACAGTTCAGAGCTCTGTTTAAAAACACACCGAATACTCCACTGTTAAAGCTGCACTACGTAACATTTGGGAATGTGGAGCCCTCTCTGGTGGATGTGTGTAACTAAACGTTCTATAACATGGGTTGTGCTTCGGACCCCCACAAGCGGATTTATCTGCCTTTTGCGAAATGAGAACTCGGTCTAAACTTGGTTAAGGCGTGTCTTCTGAGGATGTGAGTGAATTATCTACTGGAGCCCTCTCTGGGGCCGAAACTTCGAGCCGGACCTTCTTTTCGAGTCTGTGTGTGACGTTGATACGTAAAGACGTACGAAGTTACGTTCTGAAGAGCTAAACTGAAAGACTCGCCTACTACCGAGTCAGCAGATATGAGCAGCTACCTCATCCTGCAGACGTCCCTCTGCTCACAAACACCAATGAAAGCACACAGAAGTGTCGAGGCACAACTTCATGAGGCTGAAGTCGGCCGTTCCCGTTCCACCTTAAATGGTGCAGCAGTTACAACACCTGACGCCAGACTGCCACTGCTGCACCTTTTAAGGTGGAGCGGGAAACTAGAACAAGAGAGCGCCTGGCAGGGTGAGTGAGTTGCGTTGGCCGGTCTGGTTTCAGTGTTAGTGCTGCTGCTTTGCCGTTACTGTTTTAAGCCTATCAGCACTTCACACACACACACACGACCTGAGCAGAACACACACTCCGCTCCTCCCGACCGCAGATGCAGCCATTTCTGCTGCCGTTTTTCTGTCAGTTTCTTGCATTTTTCTCTTTTATGAACAACAACTTTAGTACTCGACAAAAGCTCTTCGTGGTTCCTCGATTACATCGATTCAGACAACCATAACAGCACAAACGAGAGACACTGAGATCCTATCACAGCTTCCTCCGTCTCCTCCGTCTCCAGTTCACACCACAGAAACCCTAATTAGTCCCACGATGGCACACTTGGCCAGAGCGGTGGGCAGCCCTATCCACGGCACCCGGGGAGCAGTTGGGGGTTAGGTGTCTTGCTCAAGGGCACCTCAGTCATGGACTGTCGGCTCTGGGGATCAAACCGGTGACCTTCCGGTCACGAGGCTGGTTCACTGACCTCCAACCCCAACATCCTACTGTTAAATCTGCTCCACTAGAAAAGCCTGAGAGTTTAACTTGGCCAAGAACGTGCTGGGAACTATTCAGACTACACCACACCAGCTGGCTCCTCTAATCGTCTTTGACTTGATTCTTGATGCTTCTCCGGTTTTAGACATACAAGCTTTATAACATTTACAAAACGGAATGAAAAACACATTTTAATAAAATACTGTCACAATATTTATCATTACCTGAACACTTTCATCTTTAGCATTGAAAGTTGTCTCTACAAACACGTGAACTCATCTCTGCTCTTTAAATGACACACAAATGTGGCCTGTGTGCTAATAGCGCCCCTTGCTGGAGAAACTTCAGACTGCCACATGTGCTAAACTAAACTAGTAAGTTTCAAGAAAAAAAAGGTACTTACGTTGGGACCTGGGGGACCCTGCGGACCCTCGCCACCCTTCAGCCCACCTGGACCCTGAAGCAGAGAAGAGGGGGTTATAGTGTCTGTGTTTAATGCAGTGATTTTCCCTAATCTGACTGACATTCCGGTTACAGATTCAGACTGAGGTGTTTATTCTCACTCTACTCAACAGTCTGATGAAAATCTCATTCACATAATGCAAGTAATCAGATCCAAAATTAGGATCATGCGTAGAGAACCGCTTAGTGTAGACGTTACCATGACAACCAGCATCACATGAGTTAACTTGCTCGGTAGTTTATTTCATTTGCTCATATTCTCGTCTGAACAGCTCATTATTGGGAATTTTATTGTCGTCCACCAGTTTCTGCTCCGTCGTGTTGAACGGTATAAACTCTCACTGTGACGCGCCGCTCATGCAAAACGGACTCAAACTTTCCGATAGGGAACGTAATCGGATTGAGGCGTTTACACGGACATTATTCTTCTATTTAACAGGTTATTTACAGGATTACTCAGTCAATCAGATAGAAGCTGTATTCCAAATGGCCTGAATCAGACTAGGCTATTCCGACTGAGGTGACTACATTGATGCATTCTGTTCTGATTGAGCAATTAGTCTGATTATTAACGGATTATTAGGATGCATGTAAACGTTATTAGTCACTCCTCGCTGTGCTGTCTATTAATTCCACTTTTTTTATTTTTAAACTGTGTCTTTGTGATGTAAACTGAGCAGTTAAACGGTTCAGACGTCTTTACAGTGGTGGTGATGGGAACCAGGCGTCGCCATGACTACAACACAGATATAGACACTTTATTTACCATCCAGAACCACCAGAGAACCTACACGAGTCTTCTGAGCTTATATGGAATGTCGATGATGGAAAACAGTGGAAAATCTGGAATAATGAGTTTTCTCTGGGGACTATTTTGCCGCACAGCGCCCTGCATGTCTCCCTCCACCATGAATGGAGTTGAAGTTCTCTAAACTCTCATAAAGCAGCGTCTCAGTCATCAGGCAGTGAATTCAGAACCAGTTCATGTAGGAACTTTCTGTGAGGAGCTTTTAGAGGGACGTCTGGTTCCCATCACCTCCACTGTGAGCAGTTCTGACTCGGTAAGTTTATCTAGAACGAAGCGCTTCACACCAAACCGCTCAGAACCGCTCTGATTACATATTAACCACTTAATTATGTTGAACTGAAACTGAAAGTTGGTGGAAACGACTGTTTTGCATACAGTTCAACTTTCAAAGGCCTCGACAATTATCTGAAAAGCTTAATCAATCTAGGTTATCTTAAGCCTTCAGCACTACACTCTTACAAAAGATGGTTCTTCAAGGGTTCTTTAGTAAAGACATTGGTTCTATTTAGAACCATGAACATGCAAAGAACCATTTCCATGATTAAATAGCTCTCTGCACGGTGAAATTGCTCCTCAGACTGCTGGAGAATGTATTGTATAAGGTTCTAAATACCACCAAAAAGGGTTATTGTTAAGCTTGTATCAACAGAAGAACCATTTTCGGTGCTATGTAGAACCCTTTTCAAAAAGGTTCTACATGGAACCAATTACAGCACATTCTCCATCAATCTGACAATCTGGAGTGCTCATGGTACTATAGTGAACTACGGTCTTTACAAAAGAACCCTTGAAGAACCATTTTTTCAGACTGTAGAGAGCGAATATTGTAAACGTAAGTAAAGTGCAACTGTTCCAAACTAAACCAAGTCCCGAAGCTCCTGCTGCGTGTGCAGCGTTTCCTCCGAGCGCTGCGCTGTTTACTCTCTGATTCAGCGATGACTCTCTGTGGAGGCCAAAAGCCTGCATGAGCATTTGGTGGAGCAGCAGGCGTTTGGGCAGATAATGACCATTTGGCCAGGTTTGTGACTCCGGCGTGTTTGTTCTTACCATAGCGCCAGGCAGGCCCCTCTGCCCCGGGAATCCTTTCAGCCCAGCAGGGCCGACTTTACCAGGACCACCTTGAGGACCTGGATCACCCTGCAGGGAAAAAAGGAGCACAGTCAGAGTAAACCCGACAGAGAAGATCAGCATTTCCCCAAGTTCAACACATACTGTCACTACACGAGGGCGCCAGCTGCCCATTCATTACCAGCTGTAAGTCGGTGTGAATCGGGCATCACAACTAGTTCTCCTTCCACACTGGGACTCGGAGCTGGCTGAGTCTTTCCTCTCCATGACATTAGTGGTTAACACTACTTTTTCCTGCCCTCCAGTGCACAGGGACATCAGATGATGTTTTAGAGGCGGAGCTATGGTCATCACATTTAGTCTTGCAGTCGTTCTGATATGATAAATCATAATTCAGGGACAGATTATGGCTATTTTACTGTATTCCAAGCTGCTGATGGACTTCAAACATGTAGTGCTCATATATGAACTAATATTTAGCTCACTGTTTACTGAACACGACTGCTGGACACACACTGTCTCTGCCCCAGGACACCTCTGTGCCTCTAGTCCTGTGTTTGTCATTATTGTCTATTGTCAACTTATAATTATTGTTTGTACTTATTGTGTGTAATACAGCTGTTATCTATTAGTGCATGTGCACTCATGTCATTGTCAAGACTAACAATAAAACGAGACAAATATATTCATTATAGTCCTATTCAAGGCTGGACTTGCCCCATTTGGTAGCCAAATGGTCTTGTTAGATCACAATCTTCTCAAATAAACCTTATTTCCCATTATGAGCCATCACGACCACTCAGATCCCAGAGTGCTGGCTTATTAATAGTCCCCAGAATTCCTAAGGCTGCAGCTGGGGGAAGAGCTTTTTCTTATAAAGCCCCCAAACTCTGGAATGATCTTCCAGAAACTGTTCGGGACTCAGACACAGTCTCAATCTTTAAGACTAGGCTGAAAACTCACTTGTTCAGTTCAGCTTTTGGTAGCTAATGTTCCCCCTAGATAAAGGCAGCAGATCCAGGGGTCCATGGACACAGGGAATTATAGTAAACTGAGACGCTGGCACTGTCGCCAAGGTTTCTTCCTCAGCTCTGAGGGAGGTTCTCCTGGCCACCGTCGCCCCTGGCTTGCCCACCCGGGGGTTTTACATTCTTGTTAAAACTTCGTCTTTTCTGGAATTCTGTGAAGCTGCTTTGTGACAACATCCTAAGTAAAAAGTGCTACAAATAAATTAGATATGATTTAAACACAGTGATATTCGGACATCACTGTATTAAAGGAGATCAGATTAAACATAATCAGCCGTTATTGTTCCTCCTTAAAGGGTTGATGTTTCCTGCTCTGATATGAAGTCGGAGCTGTGAGACTCGGAGCTGCAGCCGCTTTAGTTTCTCTCCTGAATATTTACTGTGATGTTCTGCTGCTTCATGTCTGTGGGTTTTAAATCTGTTACAGTCTTTTGAAACATGAGGCTCATAATCCGCGGCTCTCGGAGTTGATCTGAGCTTTACGGCTCAGTCTGGACTGAATGTGGTCAGTAAATGAAGCTGCAGGTCAGTCTGAGAAGAAAGGCTCGTAAACTTTAGCTACTTCGTTATCGCAGTGCAGCTTTACACTGTGATCTTACATAACATCAGGCTGCCCCTATCAGGCGAGAGGAGGAACTGCAGCGAACTGGCTGGAGGGCCACTTATAACGCACTCTAAAACAGCAGATACAGGCTGATTAAAACTGTCTGTGGGCAACATTTAGCCCTAGGGCTGGACTTTAGACACCCCAGAATTATAACGACAATGAAAAGTTGGATTGAATTGAATGACTACAATATTAGTTCCCTCACCATGTGCTGTCCATCTGTGGGCAGCATGTGGCAGTGGATGCTTGCACCTGTGGTCATGCATGGGTTTGTTGGGGGTATTAGCAATTTTTCACAGACTTTACCTTTCCACCTTCTTTGCCAGCAGCTCCGGGAAGACCCTGCTCTCCAGGGGGTCCTGGGGATCCAGGATGGCCTCTCTCACCCACTGGGCCGGTCTCTCCAGTAGGTCCCTTTCAAATAAACCAGAATAAAAAATTGAACAACGAGAGTTGATGCTCTCATATAAACGCTTCAGCATCCGCCTCGCTTAGTTTATTGTTTCTGAATGTTTACCTGTGGGCCGACAACTCCTCCAGGGCCTGGCGGTCCCGTCTTTCCTTGGAAACCCTAGCACCGTGAAACAGATTTAGATATGAAATTACAGCTCACATTAACAAACACAAGCACAGCAACACAAAACGCATGCTAGCTAAGACTAAAGGGTGCATGGTGTGTAAGTGTCCATCTAAATTCCCCTCAGCAGGTTTGGTCTTTTTGAGCACAGCCTGATACAACTGGACAATTAATCTGTACTTACGGTTTCTCCCCGCTGTCCGGGATGACCTGGCAACCCATCCTTTCCTGGAGGTCCCTGCAGAGAGACAAAATCCAATTGATGATGACTAGGATGACAGATTATTATCCCCTCAAACTCTCAGGCTTATTACATACTTATTAAATGCATTACTGTAATTTTTTTTTGGTTGTTCTTAAGCATGACGGGACGTAGAGTCGCCCATCACTGTGTATTGCCGTCATTAACATAAAAGAATGACCACTGTGAGTCTTATTTAGCACCAAGCCTTCTCACACTGGGGCCGAATCTCAAACAGCTCTCTGCTCCCTACATAGTGCACTACGTTAAATACTGGATCCTGCAGCCCAACAGAGCAAAACAGCTAAGAAACAGTCATTTGATTAAATTCAAACACATCCACACTGGAATAAACGCAGAAGAGCAAGATCAGTGTAAAAGCTCTGCTCAGCTATGATGGAGAATTCAAAACATTCTGCTTACATTTGGACCCTTTGGTCCTGGGAGCCCAACAGGTCCCTGTGGTCCTTGAGGCCCCTGAGATGAAACAAAAAACAAAGGAATTTTAATGGGAAGCTCCATAAACCAGGCAGCCTTAAAACATGCAGACATTCTAGAAGTGCTCACTCTTTCTCCAGGACCACCTGGAGGCCCGTCATTCCCTGAGGTACCCTGTAGAAAAGAGGAGAGGAGAACAGGAGGGTCAGAAAGTTCTCAAGAACATCTGGAATGTCGAGAAATTGTGTTTGAAATCTATAAACTGCCCAGTTCAGATGGAGAAAATCTTCACGATGTGCCAAAAACAGCTTTAAATCAGGCTTGAAACTGAATCTGAATCCAACATTTACTGCCAAAGCGCAACTACAGCTTTAGATTCTAAAGCCTGCCTGAAAACCGCCGGACAAAATTTGATCAGAACCCATCCTGGACAAAGATGGAGAAAAATGAAGTTCTGGTGAACACACAGTAAAACTGTGGAAATATTTCACAACTGTCGTCCAAACTAGTCCAAAGCTGCGTTCAGTCAAATATTTCCAATCTCTAACAGTCACTGAGCGTTAGGATGATCCGTTACCTTCGGCCCCGGCTTTCCTGTTGGTCCTCTCGCTCCTCTCCCGCCACGTGGACCCTGAGGACACATTAATATTACATTAGTACTGCAAGCTGTTTATTGAAGCTCCTTACACTGTACACTGAAACAGGCTCTGGCGGTTTCTCCATACCGTTGGACCACGCTGTCCTCTCGGTCCTGCTTTGCCAGCGGTTCCCTGCAGGAGAGGAAACTCAGTTTAGAGTGTGAGATTTAAATTTAATTTATGTGCTCATTTTCAACTCGGCCAGACTTTGGATGACTTGCTGGTCAATGCAAACTGCTGATGACCGTGGAATGAAACACCTGGCCATCACAACCCAAATGTTAAGAAGAAGCATTTAGTCTTTTCAGCAAAACTCTAACCACTTGGGGAGCCACAACATTGTGTCCATTCTACATCTATATCCTGTAAATGTGTCTCAATGTGTGTTAATGTACTAGTATACAATAAAAATATAATATAAATAACAATGCAGACTCACTCTCCTCTGCTTTAAGCTTAACTCAGCTCTAGCTGCTTTTCTCGCATCTCCAGCAGGAAACCTTTCCTCAAAAGTAAATCAGTTAAATCTCTCAATGTTCGACTTTTTACGAGGCAGAAGTCGCTTCTCATTCACCAACTTCTTGTTCTAATGTTCTTGTTCTTTCTTAAATGGTGCCTGAGGCGCCAGAATGTAGCTGCTGCTGCTCCATTTAAGGTGGAACGGGACAGTTTGACAGTTTCTCGTTGCAGATTAAACATATCAGGAAACCAGCTGGACTGATTATAAACACTAATCAGTCCATTCGTCTCCAGATTATCGATGTCCGTCTTAAATCTCTCTCTTTGCCATTTCGTAGCTGCTAGCTGGGTGAGACTGTGGTCTGTGTTGCTATGGTGACCAGCCGTCTGCGCTGATCTTCAGGGTTAAAGGGTGAATCAGCAGTTCTACATTAACTCCAGCGTTTAAGACCATTTACTGTTAAACTGAGTTGAAGGATCAGCAGAGCTTTATTTTACTGTAAAGAGCCGCATGGGGATCCAGAGCCACAGGTCGCTGACCCTTGGTTTAGACCAAATATGGGGTCGTAACAGTTGTACACAGTATTTAAGGCTCACGCTTTAATCTTCATTCTTTATTCGGACCCCATTAGCTTCCACAAAGTGGTCATTAGTCTTTCTGGGGTCCACACAAGAGCAGCTGTTATCAAAATAGAACAAATAAACAAAAACAGAAAAAAACTGTTTACAGTACAACAGTACGTGCTATTTAATTAACATCTATTAATCCCTACAGTAATACTGTGTATCGTAACAGTGAGCACTGCACCACCAGCCCCTCGTCTGCTTCTCCACACCTCCGCCTCTCTTCCCAGCGTTCTAGACAGCGTTCTGTTTTGCTGCCTTTGACCTTTTGTTCCTTTTCATGCCAGACGCTGAACTAGTGATTTGTAAGTCCACCAAAAACCCTGACCTCTTCCCTCTGGGACAGTATAGCTCTGTCCACTTCAGCCTTTCTGAGCAGTTTGAGGTTATATTTTATGGAAAGCTCTAAACGGCTCTGCTTACCCTCCCTCCTTTCTCTCCGTTTGCTCCAGGAAAGCCAGGGAAACCTGTAGAACCCTGCAGAGAGAGAGAGAAAGATCATTTATCTAGATCAGTGTGTGAAACTGTGCCACAGCATCTGGTCAAAAACTTTATTAAAAAATACTTTATTAAAAAATACTGTACTTTAGGGTACAGTACATATAGAACAACGGTTCTATATGGAACCATGAAGACTCGAAGAACCATTCGCATGGTGAAATGGTTCATCAGATTGCTGTGTATGGTTCTATATAGCACTAAAATGGGTTGTGCTATTGTTACAAGCTTGATATCGAAACAATAGAATAGCTTCTTTTGGTGCTATCTAGAACCCTTTTCAGAGAGGCTATATACACAACCATATACAACACATTTGAAGAACCATTTAAGCATGCCGCTGAGTAAACGAGCGAGTAAACACAGAGAGAGGAGGACAGAAGGACAGACGCGAAACCGAAGGTTAAATGAGTTTGGCAGATCAGACAGAGACGATCAGCGCAGGGACGAGTCTAACGCGGTGGACACACACCAGCGCTTCACTGTTTGGGTTGAGATAATGGGGCCGGTCAAACAGCCGCTACGCAAACACACACGAGAGCAAGGAAAACACTGGACGGCTGGACTGGTCATCAGAGCGCAGGGGTTTAGTATCTGATCAGACCAGTGCAGCACGCTAAGCTACCAGCAGGGCTCTAAAAGACACTCCAGGACAAAACTGCACAACTTTTGAAAAATAAATTTGAAGACCGCACAACCCCGTTTCCAATAAAGTGGCCCTTTAGAAACATGCTGCTGGTTCAAAATGGACATAAATAAATTATATATATACCCACATACCTCCATTTAAACATTTCATGTATTGTCTTTGTCTTTGAAACACATTCTGTTTATATTTACCTTTGCAGAGCATCCCAGCTTTTTTGTAAACTAATGCTTTTTGTTACTGAACATGGAACAGCTGGTTCGTTACATTAGGAGGGTAAACAGTAAACAACTAGAAGAGATCGCAGTGTCACTGCACAGCTTCAACAGCCTTCAGGCGGTTGCTACAGTGTCCCCATGAAGCTGGTTGCTAGGATGTTGCTATGTGGTTGTTATGGTGTTGCAAGTGGTTGCTAGGTACTTGCTATGACATCCCATGGGGTTGCTCAGGTGTTTTCGGTAGTTGCTATGACATCCTAGGGTGTTGCTAGGTAGTTGCTATGATATCCCATGTGGTTACTAGGGTGTTACCAGGTAGATGCCATGATACCCCAAGTAGTTGCTAGGGAATTGCTATGGTACTGTATTGCAAGTGGTTGCTAAGGTTTTGCTAGTTGGTTGCAATGGTATCCACATGTGGTTGCTGCTCACACCTTCTGAAAGGAGGATTCCATAGATATTTCAAAATTTCTGCACAATTAACTGGTTCAGATGTAATCAGAGCGGTTCTGAGCGGTTCTGAGCGGTTCGGTGTGAAACTCTCAGTTCTAGATAAACTGACCGAGTCAGAGCTTTTCACAGTGGTGGTGATGGGAACCAGACGTCCCTCTAAAAGCTCCTCACAGTGGTGGTGATGGGAACCAGACGTCCCTCTAAAAGCTCCTACAGAAAGTTCCTACATGAGCTGGTTCTGAATTCACTGCCTGATGACTGAGACGCTGTTTTATGAGAGTTTAGAGAACTTCAACTCCATTCATGTTGGAGGGAGACATGCAGGGCGCGGTGCGGCAAAATAGTCCCCAAAGAAAACTCATTATTCCAGATTTTCCACTGTTTTCCATCATCAACATTCCATATAAGCTCAGAAGACTGGTGTAGGTTCTCTGGTGGTTCTGGATGGTAAATAAAGTGTCTGTATCTGTGTTGTAGTCATGGCGACGCCTGGTTCCCATCACCACCACTGTGAAGACGTCTGAGTGACTTTGAATTCTGCATAAAGTTTGAAACATTGGTGGAGTTTCCCTTTAATCAGTGGGATTTAGTCTTGCTTTGTGTTATGACACAATCTGGCCCATGAAAAGATGTGACACACACTTTCGGTACGACTGTGGAACGAAAGCTCTGGATGAAGCTCTGAGGGAAAGTCTACCATGTAATTCTTGGCATGATTTCCGGCAAAGTCAACAGATCAGGGAGGCAAGTTCCTCACACAGTTACGGAGATCAGGCGCTCAGAGAGGCAGAGAACGGGTTCTGCTATCAGCGCTGTTAACCTAAGCCATCAGAGCTCGGCTACACACATAAAACAGATGGTTCTGGTTCTTCAAGGGCTCTTTAGTAAAGACAGTGGTTCTATATAGAACCATAAACACTGAAAGAACCCTATGCACCCTCAAATGGTTCTCTTCATCGTGGAATTATTCTTCAGAGTGATGGAGAATGTGTTGTGTATGGTTCTATGTAGCACCAAAAAGAATTCTGTTGTTAGGACGTTGAACTCATAATAATAGCAGAACCTTCCTTGGTGCTAGATAGAACCTTTTCATGTTGTCAAGGTTGTCACAATAGTAGAACCCTTCTTGGTGCTATATAGAACCCTTTTCAAAACAATTCAATATAGAACCGTCTACAACACATTCTCCATCAATCTGAAACATTTCAGGGTGCAAATGGTCCTTTCAGTGTTCATGGTTCTATACAGAACCACTGTCCTTACTAAAGAACCCTTGAGGAAGCACCTTTAGGAGTGCGGTCTGCTGTGTGAGCAGGGATGCTGAGCAGCAAGCACAGCCAGGAGTCTTTACTCCACAGTGACCGACTGAGAGGATTCTGATCTCTGCCATGTGACGTTAGAACCGCAGGCCTGCTGTTCCGTCTACTCCTCATTTTTGAGGGTTCTGCGTTTGATTAGAAAGAGCCGAATCTGCCTCAGACGCAGAGACAGACTATACAGCAGCATCTCTGTGGAGCTAGAGAACAAATCAAAGGAACACATGATGGAGTTCCAGAGAGAGTGAGGAGTCAGTGATGTCATACCTTAGGACCCTGTCGTCCTGGATATCCGGGTAATCCAGGAACGCCCAGCTTTCCCTACGAGACAAACAGCAACACAGTGAAGACAAACTCGACTCACGCGATGAACTCAGACAAATAGATTCAAATGGGATGTACTAAAGTAAACAAGGTTATTTCACGTTTCCACGTGAACTTATTCAACAACTCAAAGAGTCCATTAAACTGAAAGTGTATTTTTCAGGTAATAAGTTAAGACGTATTATTCAGTGTCTAGTACGAACTACTGAATAATAACTATGAATCCTTCAGCATCTACTACAAATTATTTAGCAATTATTCAGTATCTGCTCCTATGAATTATTCAGTACTTACTATGAATTATTCAGTACCTGCTATAAATTATACAGTACCTGCTATAAATTATTCAATACCTACTATGAATTATTCAGGACCTGCTATGAATTATTCAGTACCTCCCATGAATTATTCAGGACCTGCTATGAATTATTCAGTACCTCCCATGAATTATTCAGTACCTGCTATGAATTATTCAGGACCTGCTATGAATTATTCAGTACCTCCCATGAATTATTCAGTACATGCTATGAATTATTCAGTACCTGCTATGAATTATTCAGTACCAGCTATGAATTATTCAATAACTACTATGAATTATTCAGTACCTACTATGAATTATTCAGTACCTGGAATGAATTATTCAGGACCTGCTATGAATTATTCAGTACCTGCTATGAATTATTCAGGACCTACTATGAATTATTCAGGACCTTCCATGAATTATTCAGTACCTGCCATGAATTATTCAGTATCTGCCATGAATTATTCAGTATCTCCTATGAATTATTCAGTACTTACTATGAATTATTCAATAACTACTATGAATTATTCAGTACCTACTATGAATTATTCAATACCTGCTATGAATTATTCAGTACCTGCTATGAATTATTCAGTACCTGCCATGAATTATTCAATAATGCTATGAATTATTCAATAACTACTATGAATTATTCAGTACCTACTATGAATTATTCATACCTTCCATGAATTATTCAGTACCTGCTATGAATTATTCAGTATCTGCCATGAATTATTCAGTATCTCCTATGAATTATTCAGTACTTACTATGAATTATTCAATAACTCCTATGAATTATTCAGTACCTGCTATGAATTATTCAGGACCTGCTATGAATTATTCAGTAGCTGCTATGAATTATTCAGGACCTGCCATGAATTATTCAGTACCTGCCATGAATTATTCAGTATCTGCCATGAATTATTCAGTATCTCCTATGAATTATTCAGTACTTACTATGAATTATTCAATAACTCCTATGAATTATTCAGTACCTGCTATGAAATATTCAGGACCTGCTATGAATTATTCAGTAGCTGCTATGAATTATTCAGTACCTGCCATGAATTATTCAGTACCTGCTATGAATTATTCAGTACCTGCTATGAATTATTCAGTATGTCCTATGAATTATTCAATAACTACTATGAATTATTCAGTACCTACTATGAATTATTCAGTACCTGCTATGAATTATTCAGTACCTGCCATGAATTATTCAGTACCTGCTATGAATTATTCAGTACCTGCCATGAATTATTCAATAACTGCTATGAATTATTCAGTACCAGCTATGAATTATTCAATAACTACTATGAATTATTCAGTACCAGCTATGAATTATTCAGTACCTGCTATGAATTATTCAATACCTGCTATGAATTATTCAGTACCTGCTATGAATTATTCAGTACCTGCCATGAATTATTCAATAACTACTATGAATTATTCAATACCTGCCATGAATTTTTCAGTACCTGCTATGAATTATTCAGTACCTGCTATGAATTATTCAGTACCTGCCATGAATTATTCAGGACCTGCTATGAATTATTCAGTACCTACTATGAATTATTCAGTACCTGCCATGAATTATTCAGTACCTGCCATGAATTATTCAATAACTACTATGAATTATTCAGTACCAGCTATGAATTATTCAGTACCAGCTATGAATTATTCAATAACTACTATGAATTATTCAGTACCTACTATGAATTATTCAGTACCAGCTATGAATTATTCAGGACCTGCTATGAATTATTCAGTACCTGCTATGAATTATTCAGTACCTGCCATGAATTATTCAGGACCTGCTATGAATTATTCAGTACCTACTATGAATTATTCAGTACCTGCCATGAATTATTCAGTACCTGCCATGAATTATTCAGGACCTGCTATGAATTATTTAGTATCTCCTATGAATTATTCAGTACCTGCCATGAATTATTCAGTACCTGCTATGAATTATTCAATACCTGCTATGAATTATTCAATAACTACTATGAATTATTCAGTACCTACTATGAATTATTCAGTACCTGCTATGAATTATTCAGGACCTGCTATGAATTATTTAGTATCTCCTATGAATTATTCAGTACCTGCTATGAATTATTCAATACCTGCTATGAATTATTCAATAACTACTATGAATTATTCAATACCTGCTATGAATTATTCAATAACTACTATGAATTATTCAATACCTGCTATGAATTATTCAATAACTACTATGAATTATTCAGTACCTACTATGAATTATTCAATACCTGCTATGAATTATTCAGTACCTGCCATGAATTATTCAATAACTACTATGAATTATTCAGTATCTGCTATGACTTATTCAATAACTACTATGAATTATTCAATACCTGCCATGAATTTTTCAGTACCTGCTATGAATTATTCAGTAATATGCATGCAGTTTTTTATATTTAGTATGAATTATTTACTAACAACTACAAACTATAAATATATCAAATCGACAGAGAACCAGAGGTCACATGCATAATTCTTACTAAACAAAATTACTTTCCACGTTGACATGCAACTGTTCATGTAGCCCCTTAAGCTGTATGTGTATTAATCAGTGTCTACCATGAATTACTCCGGACTTAATACGAGCCATCCAGTGTCTAACATTCATTATTCAGTAAGGAGTGCTACTTTTCATTATTACAATATTTAGCTATGCAGAACTTCAAAAACTATAATTATCAAACTAATTTGTAATGAGTTATCAATGCGGAACCAAATACAGACCCTTCAATTTTAAGGAAATAATAAGTGCTAATTTAAAAATGCCTATAACTTAAAGAGTTAATGTACGTCGTGTTACAGAGTTACGGTCTGCCTGCTGGTTCCAGGGCTGGCAGCTTCTAGTGAAGTTGATATACGTGACGTTGGAGTGACTCTATAACGCACACCGAATAAAATACAGTACAACAGACAGGCTCACCTTTTCTCCAGCCAGACCCACGGGTCCAGCCTCTCCGGTGGGTCCGGCTTTTCCCTTCGGCCCCTCGGGTCCGTCTTCACCTCTGGACCCAAGCACACCAGACTCTCCCTAAACACCATAAACAACATTAAACAAACGTCCAAACGACATAAACAATACAGCACACTCACACTTCGGTCAACCAGCCTGAAGACCGGCGCCGCTGACCGGCGCTGGACTGCTTCTGCACCACGTTTCCTAAACCAAGCCTGGATCTGTTTACAGTGTTTCTAGGTTGGATTTCAGACATCCAAACAAATTAGAAACGCTCTTGAAAGAGGGGCTCATTTAAGCTGATGTGAAGGAGAGCATGAAAACACCATCACTCACCTTGTCACCCTTGGGGCCCATGTCACCCTTGAACCCTGGGAAACCGTCCTCGCCCTGAAATGGATGAGATTTTAATCATTTCTTTAGAAAACACAACTTCTTCAAGCCTCTTCACTGCAAAAAAACTGCTTTCAAGTCAATTGATCTTAAATCTAGTCAATGCGTTTAATATTTCTCCTGCTGAGATTGTTGAAAGATTAATGTAAGATTATCCAACTCGTTTACAAACATTTGACCTGTTTTAACTGATTTTATTAGGTGAATTTATCCCACTGTATTAGCAGATACTTGTGCTTGTTGTAAGAAATGAGACTGAAACCAGCGAAATGATGAGTTAAAGTGAGATATTGATAAAAATCACCTAAAACAAGTAAACAATGTTTAGAAATAAGCTAGATAATGGTATAATAAACGCATAAATAGAACATTTGACTAGATTTAAGATCATTTCATGTGACATGATGCTGTCACGACAAACACACCACACCATACATGCCTCACCAACATATGTGGTAGATTTGGCCTGCTGGAGAATATTTATCATACATAGAAATATCCACCATTTATTAGATCAGCTCTGCTAGAAAGCACTTCTGTCAGCAATGGCGAACACAGCATTGTGGCTAAATGATGACATCTAGTGGCCACAGAGAAGAATGCAAGTACTAATTGAGGATCTCTGGTGAGAGAAAAAAAAACTCATTATCTGATGTGTTTGGTATCATAAACCAAAAAAAACATTCCCCATAACTCTGGACTATTCACCACTCATATATATATAAATATATAAAACACCGCACATCTCCAGATTAGAGGAACGTGAGGAGCTCTTATTAGAGGGAACAGTGACATCTGGTGGTCAGTGTAGGAACCATAGCTTGAAACAGCTCAGTTCACTTGCATGAAATAGTAAGCGGAGCTGCTGCGCTGCCTTGGCTAACTTGCAGCTCCACACAGTTTGAAATGCCATAAAACACATTCCTCCATAATGGCCTCACTCGCAGCAGCCTCGGCTTATCCGTCTAAAATCAGCGCGGCTTCCACAGTGCTGAGTCACGGGAGGGAAAACTAAAAGTAGAGTGGAATGACGGAGTGACGGCACTTAGGAATGATGCTGTGCGGAAAAACAGCTCCGCATCATTCCAGCATAATGCTGCACAGCCCATTAGGGCCCAACCGACTGAAGCGCTTTAGGAGCTGATCGGCCGCTCTGCTTACACACACACACACACACACACATACACACACACACACACACACACACACACACACACACACACACACACACACACACACTCTTTCATCTCTTCACCAACACTCCACACTCAGACTGATTAGGAGAGAGGACACTGAGAGCACTTGCCTTTTCTCCTTTGCCTCCCTTCAACCCGCGGACGCCCTCAGCACCCTGAACAACACAGACAGACAACAAAAGAGCTTTTAATTAGAGTTAAAGAGTAAGAGAGCGTCCACACCACGCCTTTCAGACGTGAGGAGCGGCGTATCTGAAAAAGAGCCAGGCCACTGGTTGGTAAACACCAGGCAGCAAAAGATTTAGAGAAGCGATAAACATCAAACCTGGCTTATAGTTTGTATTATATAATATATATAAAGCGGTCCAGACTGCGGTAACGCCTGCGTACAGTGCTGTACAGCAGACTTCCTGCTCTATGCATTTTGCCACCGCTGCGTCAGAGTAATTGGAGCTCCCAACCTGGTCTTCCCGTGTCTGTGCACCCATGAGAGGGAGAGAAATAAGAAGGCCTTGCTTGCCTAACGGGTTCTCTGCATGCTCCTCTGGTTCTTCAGATTGATGGAGAATGTGTCTATACAGCATCTAAAAGGGTTCTTCTACTGTCCTGATGTCAAGCTTGTGACAACAGCAGAACCCTTTCTGGTGCTGGATAAAACCAACACGTTCTCCATCAAACAGAAGAACCATTTAAGCATGCAAACGGTCCTCTGAGTTTCCATGGTCCTTTATATAACCACCGTCTTTACTAAAGAACTCTCGAGGAACCCTTTAGGAGTGCAGATGAATCTAGCTAATGAATTGGTTATTCTTTATTGAAGATCATGACTGATTTATTCAGAAACATCAGCCGACTGGGTTTTGTACACTGTGGAATTAGACCTTCTCATTTTAACCCGTCCGTGAAGTGAAACTCCACACACACACTAGTGAGCACACACACACACTAGGGGGCAGTGAGCACACTTGCCCGGAGCAGTGGGCAGCCCTATCCACAGTGCCCGGGGGCAGTTGGGGGTTAGGTGTCTTGATCAAGGGCACTTTGGACATGGACTGTCAGCTCTGGGGATCAAACCGGCGACCTTCCGGTCACAGGGCTGGTTCCCTGACCTCCAGCCCACGACTGCCCAAAACTACTGTGCAGTTGCATTGGCTGGAAATCGGACCCGGGTCGTCTTATTATTATTATAATTATGATTATTATTGTGAATGTTATTATTATTATTATTATTATTATTATACTATGAAATAATGGTCCAGCTTACATTAACATTTACCACAATAATATGTAATAATGTATATCCCCATTTTTTTGGCAAAAACTAAATTCAACAAAAGAGTTTTTAAACATAAAAATAAAAAAAGCTAAAAGCTAAAAACTAAGATTTTTACTGTGTATATTTCAATTCTGTGTAAAGACTTTCCATACGCTGCAAAAAACGTCTCTTCTCAAGTGAAAATGATCTTTTCAGTAAATCTAATATTTCTCCTGTTGAGATTGTTGTGAGCCTGTTTTAAGATTCTCTCTCATTTCTAGACATTTTACTCGTTTTAGGTGATTTTATTGATCTCACTATAATGAACTGCCACTACAGTGAGAGACTTTTACTTAATAAAATCACCTAAAACAAGTAAATAATGTCTAGAAATAAGATCATATATAATCTTATAATCTCTCAATGGGAAATATTAGATATGTAGATGAGATTTAAGATCATTTCGCTGGACAAGATATTGGCCAGTTAAATTTAGCGCTGACAGAAATATCATAACCTTATCAAATCACGTTGAGTTGAAATTTGAAATTTCATGATGCGTTTAATTCGTTTCCTCCAGAATCGTAATCGAACTGAATCACTATTCAGGGATAAAAGACTAAGACGGATGGAAAGACACTGACACACGTTCTTCACTGATCTGCAAGGGAGATTTAGGTTCTACAGCAAAGAACATTGACATTTACATATACATGCGATAAATAAACACACAGCATACATTACAAGCACATGAATATACATAGTTATGAATTATAAATACGATTCGATTCTGAACAATATGAAGACATACTTTCACTCCGCGTGGGCCGGGATAGCCGATGGGGCCCTGAGGTCCAGAATGACCCTAAAATCAGACGGAAGACCAACATTTACTCACAAAATATTAAAATATCATTAATTCAGCTTTAAATGATGAATGTTTTAATCTAAAATCACACAAACAAGCAGAATAAGAGCAAACATCAGTCCTGTCAGACATCTCGGGTTATATCTGAGGGCTCTCAGACAGCCTGAAGCCCGGCGGCGGTCCCGGGTCTTTCCTGACACTCACAGGGAGTTTAAGGGCTTTCAGCTTGAGCTCATGTGCCGAAACCAAAGCTGTGTTTAAACAGAGAAAGAAAAAGAGCGGAAACACTCACGGCTGCTCCTTTCTCTCCAGGAGGGCCTTCTTTACCAGGATGACCCTGCGGGGGGTTTGAAATGCAATTAAACCACAACAGTCAACAAAAACATCCTCCAGCAACACTGCAGTCATTGTTAGAGGCTGAACGTCTGTGTGGGGCAGCTGTGAGAGCAGAGCGCTGACCAGACGCCTCCCAGAACAGCCATATCTTTAGTTAAGCCGCCCCATTGGAATCATAAGGTTCTGTCTGCGTTTCGAGATGTTGAGCTTTAGCAGAACTGATAGGTGAACGTGTCAGTACACGTGTTTAAACGCTCACGATAATCCGATCTTTATCCGATTAATCAGATGGTCATGTTAAGTGATACTTATTAGTCCCACAACGGGGAAATTTCACCTCCACATTTAACCCGTCCATGCAGTGAAACTCCACATACACACTAGTGAACACACACACTAGGGGGCAGTGGGCACGGGAGCGGTGGGCAACCCTATCCACAGTGCCCAGGGAGCAGTTGACTCCTGTAGACCTGGAGTTTCCCCATTATCTGATTACTGTCTGACTCATGTAGACCTGGAGTTTCCCCATTATCTGATTACTGTCTGACTCCTGTAGAGCTGGAGTTTCCCCATTATCTGATTACTGTCTGACTCATGTAGACCTGGAGTTTCCCCGTTATCTGATTCCTGTCTGACTCATGTAGACCTGGAGTTTCCCCATTATCTGATTACTGTCTGACTCCTGTAGACCTGGAGTTTCCCCATTATCTGATTACTGTCTGACTCCTGTAGACCTGGAGTTTCCCCGTTATCTGATTACTGTCTGACTCGTGTAGACCTGGAGTTTCTCCATTATCTGATTACTGTCTGACTCGTGTAGACCTGGAGTTTCTCCATTATCTGATTACTGTCTGACTCATGTAGACCTGGAGTTTCCCCATTATCTGATTACTGTCTGACTCCTGTAGACCTGGAGTTTCCCCATTATCTGATTACTGTCTGACTCCTGTAGACCTGGAGTTTCCCCGTTATCTGATTACTGTCTGACTCATGTAGACCTGGAGTTTCCCCGTTATCTGATTACTGTCTGACTCCTGTAGACCTGGAGTTTCCCCATTATCTGATTACTGTCTGACTCGTGTAGACCTGGAGTTTCCCCATTATCTGATTACTGTCTGACTCGTGTAGACCTGGAGTTTCCCCATTATCTGATTACTGTCTGACTCGTGTAGACCTGGAGTTTCCCCATTATCTGATTACTGTCTGACTCCTGTAGACCTGGAGTTTCCCCGTTATCTGATTACTGTCTGACTCCTGTAGACCTGGAGTTTCCCCGTTATCTGATTACTGTCTGACTCATGTAGACCTGGAGTTTCTCCATTATCTGATTACTGTCTGACTCCTGTAGACCTGGAGTTTCCTCATTATCTGATTACTGTCTGACTCCTGTAGACCTGGAGTTTCCCCATTATCTGATTACTGTCTGACTCCTGTAGACCTGGAGTTTCCCCATTATCTGATTACTGTCTGACTCCTGTAGACCTGGAGTTTCCCCATTATCTGATTACTGTCTGACTCCTGTAGACCTGGAGTTTCCCCATTATCTGATTACTGTCTGACTCGTGTAGACCTGGAGTTTCTCCATTATCTGATTACTGTCTGACTCGTGTAGACCTGGAGTTTCTCCATTATCTGATTACTGTCTGACTCGTGTAGACCTGGAGTTTCCCCATTATCTGATTACTGTCTGACTCCTGTAGACCTGGAGTTTCCCCATTATCTGATTACTGTCTGACTCATGTAGACCTGGAGTTTCCCCATTATCTGATTACTGTCTGACTCATGTAGACCTGGAGTTTCTCCATTATCTGATTACTGTCTGACTCCTGTAGACCTGGAGTTTCCCCATTATCTGATTACTGTTTGACTCATGTAGACCTGGAGTTTCTCCATTATCTGATTACTGTCTGACTCCTGTAGACCTGGAGTTTCCCCATTATCTGATTACTGTCTGACTCCTGTAGACCTGGAGTTTCCCCATTATCTGATTACTGTCTGACTCCTGTAGACCTGGAGTTTCCCCATTATCTGATTACTGTCTGACTCATGTAGACCTGGAGTTTCCCCATTATCTGATTACTGTCTGACTCATGTAGACCTGGAGTTTCCCCATTATCTGATTACTGTTTGACTCATGTAGACCTGGAGTTTCTCCATTATCTGATTACTGTCTGACTCCTGTAGACCTGGAGTTTCCCCATTATCTGATTACTGTCTGACTCCTGTAGACCTGGAGTTTCCCCATTATCTGATTACTGTCTGACTCATGTAGACCTGGAGTTTCCCCATTATCTGATTACGCTCTGACTCATGTAGACCTGGAGTTTCCCCATTATCTGATTACTGTCTGACTCCTGTAGACATGGAGTTTCCCCATTATCTGATTACTGTTTGACTCATGTAGACCTGGAGTTTCTCCATTATCTGATTACTGTCTGACTCATGTAGACCTGGAGTTTCCCCATTATCTGATTACTGTCTGACTCCTGTAGACCTGGAGTTTCCCCATTATCTGATTACTGTCTGACTCCTGTCAACCCCAGAGTTTCCCCATTATATGATTACTGCCTGACTCCTGTAGACCTGGAGTTTCCCCATTATCTGATTACTGCCTGACTCCTGTAGACCTGGAGTTTCCCCATTATCTGATTACTCTCTGACTCCTGTAGACCTGGAGTTTCCCCATTACCTGATTACTGCCTGACTCATGTAGACCTGGAGTTTCTCCATTATCTGATTACTGTCTGACTCCTGTAGACCTGGAGTTTCCCCATTATCTGATTACTGTCTGACTCATGTAGACCTGGAGTTTCCCCATTATCTGATTACTGTCTGACTCCTGTAGACCTGGAGTTTCCCCATTATCTGATTACTGTCTGACTCCTGTAGACCTGGAGTTTCTCCATTATCTGATTACGGTCTGACTCCTGTAGACCTGGAGTTTCCCCATTATCTGATTACTGTCTGACTCCTGTAGACCTGGAGTCTCCCCATTATCTGATTACTGTCTGATTCATGTAGACCTGGAGTTTCCCCATTATCTGATTACTGTCTGACTCATGTAGACCTGGAGTCTCCCCATTATCTGATTACTGTCTGACTCCTATAGACCTGGAGTTTCCCCGTTATCTGATTACTGTCTGACTCCTGTAGACCTGGAGTTTCCCCATTATCTGATTACTGTCTGACTCCTGTAGACCTGGAGTTTCTCCATTATCTGATTACTGTCTGACTCCTGTAGACCTGGAGTTTCCCCATTATCTGATTACTGTCTGACTCCTGTAGACCTGGAGTTTCTCCATTATCTGATTACTGTCTGACTCCTGTAGACCTGGAGTTTCCCCATTATCTGATTACTGTCTGACTCGTGTAGACCTGGAGTTTCCCCGTTATCTGATTACTGTCTGACTCGTGTAGACCTGGAGTTTCCCCGTTATCTGATTACTGTCTGACTCATGTAGACCTGGAGTTTCCCCATTATCTGATTACTGTCTGACTCCTGTAGACCTGGAGTTTCTCCATTATCTGATTACTGTCTGACTCCTGTAGACCTGGAGTTTCCCCATTATCTGATTACTGTCTGACTCCTGTAGACCTGGAGTTTCCCCATTATCTGATTACTGTCTGACTCCTGTAGACCTGGAGTTTCCCCATTATCTGATTACTGTCTGACTCCTGTAGACCTGGAGTTTCCCCATTATCTGATTACTGTCTGACTCCTGTAGACCTGGAGTTTCCCCGTTATCTGATTACTGTCTGACTCCTGTAGACCTGGAGTTTCCCCGTTATCTGATTACTGTCTGACTCCTGTAGACCTGGAGTTTCCCCGTTATCTGATTACTGTCTGACTCCTGTAGACCTGGAGTTTCCCCATTATCTGATTACTGTCTGACTCATATAGACCTGGAGTTTCCCCATTATCTGATTACTGTCTGACTCCTGTAGACCTGGAGTTTCTCCATTATCTGATTACTGTCTGACTCATGTAGACCTGGAGTTTCCCCATTATCTGATTACTGTCTGACTCCTGTAGACCTGGAGTTTCCCCATTATCTGATTACTGTCTGACTCCTGTAGACCTGGAGTTTCCCCGTTATCTGATTACTGTCTGACTCCTGTAGACCTGGAGTTTCCCCGTTATCTGATTACTGTCTGACTCCTGTAGACCTGGAGTTTCTCCATTATCTGATTACTGTCTGACTCATATAGACCTGGAGTTTCCCCATTATCTGATTACTGTCTGACTCCTGTAGACCTGGAGTTTCCCCGTTATCTGATTACTGTCTGACTCCTGTAGACCTGGAGTTTCTCCATTATCTGATTACTGTCTGACTCATATAGACCTGGAGTTTCCCCATTATCTGATTACTGTCTGACTCCTGTAGACCTGGAGTTTCTCCATTATCTGATTACTGTCTGACTCATGTAGACCTGGAGTTTCCCCATTATCTGATTACTGTCTGACTCCTGTAGACCTGGAGTTTCCCCATTATCTGATTACTGTCTGACTCCTGTAGACCTGGAGTTTCCCCGTTATCTGATTACTGTCTGACTCCTGTAGACCTGGAGTTTCCCCGTTATCTGATTACTGTCTGACTCCTGTAGACCTGGAGTTTCCCCCATTATCTGATTACTGTCTGACTCCTGTAGACCTGGAGTTTCCCCATTATCTGATTACTGTCTAACTCCTGTAGACCTGGAGTTTCCCCCATTATCTGATTACTGTCTGACTCCTGTAGACCTGGAGTTTCCCCCATTATCTGATTACTCAAGAGCATATAAACATGTTGAGACCAAATCTGATTTTCTGTAGTGATCGGATTATTAAGTGCATGTAAACACACTCAGACGACCTACATGTGTTCTAAATGTACAAAATCAAAATCCAATCAAATCTGTAAAGTTTTTAGAACAGGGAAATGCAGACAGAACCTTCTAATCCTCTCATTCTGCTCAGACTTACGAGGTTCTACCTGTCAGAACATGAAAGGAAGTGATTTTCAAAGAACACAAACACTTTATACTCATCATGTATATTAGAACTAAATGAAGAGTCTAACAGTGTCGACATTATCAGAACGTAACGTTTGATGCTTTCACAACATTATGACATTTATTTCTTATTTTAGGACAAATCATCTTTTTCTGCGGATTAAATGTAAATGCTAGGTGTTAAATATTCTGTCCAGGGCAGAGGTCAGTTTTAGCAACCATGACTTTAAAATTCCTTTATTCAGACAGAAATAGCTACAATAATAAACTGACCCAGCAGGTCAGTGTAGGAGGTCAGTGTAGCAGGTCAGTGTAGCAGGTCAGTGTAGGAGGTCAGAGTAGGAGGTCAGTGTAGGAGGTCAGTGTAGCAGGTCAGTGTAGGAGGTCAGTGTAGCAGGTCAGTGTAGGAGGTCAGTGTAGGAGGTCAGTGTAGCAGGTCAGTGTAGGAGGTCAGTGTAGCAGGTCAGTTTAGCAGGTCAGTGTAGGAGGTCAGTGTAGCAGGTCAGTGTAGCAGGTCAGTGTAGCAGGTCAGTGTAGCGGGTCAGTGTAGCGGGTCAGTGTAGGAGGTCAGTGTAGCAGGTCAGTGTAGCAGGTCAGTGTAGGAGGTCAGTGTAGGAGGTCAGTGTAGCAGGTCAGTGTAGCAGGTCAGTGTAGGAGGTCAGTGTAGCAGGTCAGTGTAGGAGGTCAGTGTAGCAGGTCAGTGTAAAGGCTGTGTGAGGTCGAGTTTTATGTCAGACATGCGACTCTAACGAGCCAAAATGTCTGATTGTGGGAGAAAGAAAAAAAATAAAAGATGGATGAATGAATTTAATGAAGGTTAATGTTGTAATGAAGAGCCCATCAGTTCAAATGTTCACTGTTCAATAACCTTTAGTGTTAATGTTTATAAATTGAAGACAACGAGACGTTGTGTGTAAAGTGTGTAAAGTGCGTAAAGTATGTAAAGTGTGTAGCGTGTGTAACGTGTGTAATGTGTGTAACGTGTCTAAAGTATGCAATGTGTGTAATGTTTAACATATGTGACGTGTAATGGGTGTAATGCGTGTGAAGTGTGTAGTGTGTAGTGTGTAAAGTGTGTAGGGTGTAAAGTGTGTAATGGGTGCAAAGTGTGTATTGTGTGTAATGTGTGTAATATTTGTAGCGTGTGTGTTGTGTACAGTACTGCTGGTGTGTATTGTGTGTAGCGTGTGTGTTGTGTACAGTACTGCTGATGTGTGGTGTGTACAGTACTGCTGGTGTGTATCGTGTACAGTACTGCTGGTGTGTATTGTGTGTAGCGTGTGTGTTGTGTACAGTACTGCTGGTGTGTGTTGTGTACAGTACTGTTGGTGTGTGTTGTGTACAGTACTGCTGGTGTGTGTTGTGTACAGTACTGCTGGTGTGTATTGTGTGTAGCGTGTGTGTTGTGTACAGTACTGTTGGTGTGTGTTGTGTACAGTACTGCTGGTGTGTGTTGTGTACAGTACTGCTGGTGTGTATTGTGTACAGTACTGCTGGTGTGTGTTGTGTACAGTACTGCTGGTGTGTATTGTGTGTAGCGTGTGTGTTGTGTACAGTACTGTTGGTGTGTGTTGTGTACAGTACTGCTGGTGCTGGTGTGTATTGTGTACAGTACTGCTGGTGCTGGTGTGTGTTGTGTACAGTACTGCTGGTGTGTATTGTGTACAGTACTGCTGGTGTGTGTTGTGTACAGTACTGCTGGTGTGTATTGTGTACAGTACTGCTGGTGTGTGTTGTGTACAGTACTGCTGGTGTGTGTTGTGTACAGTACTGCTGGTGTGTATTGTGTGTAGCGTGTGTGTTGTGTACAGTACTGTTGGTGTGTGTTGTGTGTAGCGTGTGTGTTGTGTACAGTACTGTTGGTGTGTGTTGTGTACAGTACTGCTGGTGTGTATTGTGTGTAGCGTGTGTGTTGTGTACAGTACTATTGGTGTGTGTTGTGTACAGTACTGCTGGTGCTGGTGTGTGTTGTGTACAGTACTGCTGGTGTGTGTTGTGTACAGTACTGCTGGTGTGTATTGTGTACAGTACTGCTGGTGTGTGTTGTGTACAGTACTGCTGGTGTGTTTTGTGTACAGTACTGCTGGTGTGTGTTGTGTACAGTACTGCTGGTGTGTGTTGTGTGTAGCATGTGTGTTGTGTACAGTACTGCTGGTGTGTATTGTGTACAGTACTGCTGGTGTGTGTTGTGTGTAGCATGTGTGTTGTGTACAGTACTGCTGGTGTGTGTTGTGTACAGTACTGCTGGTGTGTATTGTGTACAGTACTGCTGGTGTGTTTTGTGTACAGTACTGCTGGTGTGTGTTGTGTGTAGCATGTGTGTTGTGTACAGTACTGCTGGTGTGTGTTGTGTACAGTACTGCTGGTGTGTGTTGTGTGTAGCATGTGTGTTGTGTACAGTACTGCTGGTGTGTGTTGTGTATAGTACTGCTGGTGTGTGTTGTGTACAGTACTGCTGGTGTGTGTGTTGTGTACAGTACTGCTGGTGTGTGTTGTGTGTAGCGTGTGTGTTGTGTACAGTACTGCTGGTGTGTGTTGTGTACAGTACTGCTGGTGTGTGTTGTGTGTAGCGTGTGTGTTGTGTACAGTACTGCTGGTGTGTGTTGTGTACAGTACTGCTGGTGTGTGTTGTGTGTAGCGTGTGTGTTGTGTACAGTACTGCTGGTGTGTGTTGTGTACAGTACTGCTGGTGTGTGTTGTGTACAGTACTGTTGGTGTGTGTTGTGTGTAGCGTGTGTGTTGTGTACAGTACTGCTGCTGTGTGTTGTGTGTAGCGTGTGTGTTGTGTACAGTACTGCTGGTGTGTGTTGTGTACAGTACTGCTGGTGTGTATCGTGTACAGTACTGCTGGTGTGTGTTGTGTGTAGCGTGTGTGTTGTGTACAGTACTGCTGGTGTGTGTTGTGTACAGTACTGCTGGTGTGTATCGTGTACAGTACTGCTGGTGTGTGTTGTGTGTAGCGTGTGTGTTGTGTACAGTACTGCTGGTGTGTGTTGTGTACAGTACTGCTGGTGCTGGTGTGTGTTGTGTACAGTACTGCTGGTGTGTGTTGTGTACAGTACTGCTGGTGCTGGTGTGTGTTGTGTACAGTACTGCTGGTGTGTATCGTGTACAGTACTGCTGGTGTGTGTTGTGTACAGTACTGCTGGTGCTGGTGTGTGTTGTGTACAGTACTGCTGGTGTGTATCGTGTACAGTACTGCTGGTGTGTGTTGTGTGTAGTGTGTGTGTTGTGTACAGTACTGCTGGTGTGTGTTGTGTACAGTACTGCTGGTGTGTGTTGTGTACAGTACTGCTGGTGCTGGTGTGTATTGTGTACAGTACTGCTGGTGTGTGTTGTGTACAGTACTACTGGTGCTGGTGTGTGTTGTGTACAGTACTGCTGGTGTGTGTTGTGTACAGTACTGCTGGTGTGTGTGTTGTGTACAGTACTGCTGGTGCTGGTGTGTGTTGTGTACAGTACTGCTGGTGTGTGTTGTGTACAGTACTGCTGGTGCTGGTGTGTGTTGTGTACAGTACTGCTGGTGTGTGTTGTGTACAGTACTGCTGGTGTGTGTGTTGTGTACAGTACTGCTGGTGCTGGTGTGTACAGTACTGCTGGTGTGTGTTGTGTACAGTACTGCTGGTGTGTGTGTTGTGTACAGTACTGCTGGTGCTGGTGTGTGTTGTGTACAGTACTGCTGGTGTGTGTTGTGTACAGTACTGCTGGTGCTGGTGTGTGTTGTGTACAGTACTGCTGGTGTGTGTTGTGTACAGTACTGCTGGTGTGTGTTGTGTACAGTACTGCTGGTGTGTGTGTTGTGTACAGTGGTGCTGGTGTGTGTTGTGTACAGTACTGCTGGTGTGTGTTGTGTACAGTACTGCTGGTGTGTGTTGTGTACAGTACTGCTGGTGTGTGTTGTGTGTAGCGTGTGTGTTGTGTACAGTACTGCTGGTGTGTGTTGTGTACAGTACTGCTGGTGTGTATCGTGTACAGTACTGCTGGTGTGTGTTGTGTGTAGCGTGTGTGTTGTGTACAGTACTGCTGGTGTGTGTTGTGTACAGTACTGCTGGTGTGTGTTGTGTACAGTACTGCTGGTGCTGGTGTGTGTTGTGTACAGTACTGCTGGTGTGTGTTGTGTACAGTACTGCTGGTGCTGGTGTGTGTTGTGTACAGTACTGCTGGTGTGTGTTGTGTACAGTACTGCTGGTGTGTGTTGTGTACAGTACTGCTGGTGCTGGTGTGTGTTGTGTACAGTACTGCTGGTGTGTATCGTGTACAGTACTGCTGGTGTGTGTTGTGTGTAGTGTGTGTGTTGTGTACAGTACTGCTGGTGTGTGTTGTGTACAGTACTGCTGGTGTGTGTTGTGTACAGTACTGCTGGTGCTGGTGTGTATTGTGTACAGTACTGCTGGTGTGTGTTGTGTACAGTACTACTGGTGCTGGTGTGTGTTGTGTACAGTACTGCTGGTGTGTGTTGTGTACAGTACTACTGGTGCTGGTGTGTGTTGTGTACAGTACTGCTGGTGTGTGTTGTGTACAGTACTGCTGGTGTGTGTGTTGTGTACAGTACTGCTGGTGCTGGTGTGTGTTGTGTACAGTACTGCTGGTGTGTGTTGTGTACAGTACTGCTGGTGCTGGTGTGTGTTGTGTACAGTACTGCTGGTGTGTGTTGTGTACAGTACTGCTGGTGTGTGTGTTGTGTACAGTACTGCTGGTGCTGGTGTGTACAGTACTGCTGGTGTGTGTTGTGTACAGTACTGCTGGTGTGTGTGTTGTGTACAGTACTGCTGGTGCTGGTGTGTGTTGTGTACAGTACTGCTGGTGCTGGTGTGTGTTGTGTACAGTACTGCTGGTGTGTGTTGTGTACAGTACTGCTGGTGCTGGTGTGTGTTGTGTACAGTACTGCTGGTGTGTGTTGTGTACAGTACTGCTGGTGTGTGTTGTGTACAGTACTGCTGGTGTGTGTGTTGTGTACAGTGGTGCTGGTGTGTGTTGTGTACAGTACTGCTGGTGTGTGTTGTGTACAGTACTGCTGGTGTGTGTTGTGTACAGTACTGCTGGTGTGTGTTGTGTACAGTACTGCTGGTGTGTGTTGTGTACAGTACTGCTGGTGTGTGTTTGAGGCCTAAAGAACCACATTTGGCTCCAGTGCAGAGACGTAATGCTGTGGGATGGTAATAAAGACGACTAATATTTATGGTTCTGCCCTCCAGCTGAGTGAGAGTAAGTGACCCCTGCAGTGTCAGCGAGGTTACGAGTCTCTGGGTAGGTGAGATGGAGAGAGAACGACTCACAGGAGGACCGTCCGCTCCAGCTAAGCCATGCAGACCCTGTTTCCCTGAAGGACCCTGCAGAGGGAGAACAGAGAGAGAGAACAGGCGTCAGAGAGACGAACAGAAGCAGAGCGGGACAGAGCTGAGCGCTCAGCTACGGCGGTGACAATCGCCCTCGCAGCTGAAGGCAACACTGACGTGGCTTCACAAAGCACTTCATGATGTTATCACTCCATCACGGCTTCCTGCGCTCATTTCGGCGGATTTCTAATCATACAGAGGGGCTAAAAACACAGAAACAATCCACAGCGTCTGGGGTCACATTTCACTCTAATGGGCTGCTACAGATCTGGCTTTCCTCCAAACACATGTGAATAGCTGCTGGAGTGAGACGCCACTGACAGGAACACAGAGTGTGTGTGTGTGTGTGTGTGTGGTTTCTCTTTAGTCAGCAGTGGTCTTCTCAGAACCTACAGCTTGGAAACCAATGAGCCTGCTGAATCGTTCATGGGGGCCAAAGAAGGAAAATCCGTCTGTAATAACAAAACCTCTCTCTCTATATATATATATATTTCTCTCTCTCTCTCTTTCTCTCTATATATTTCTCTGTCTCTCTCTCTTTCTCTCCCTCTCTCTATTTCTCTCTCTCTCTCGTATACACACACTTACTTTTTCTCCAGGAGGGCCAATTGGTCCTTGAGGTCCAGGCAAACCCTGCAATACAGGAGTGAAGCAGACAGATGTGGTTAGTAACAGTAACACAGAGGTGAATCTCCAAAGTGGTCACTTTACAGAAGAAGGAAAAAAAAACACACTTTACTTTTAATGTAAGTCAATGGAACCAGACACTTTTTCAAATAACTTTGATATGTTTCTTTTCGTCCATTCATCATGAAATTTATGGAAAATGAAGGGAAACGGGCATTTTCAAATGACGTTAAAAACAGAAAAATAAAAAATTCTATATAGAGTTCTATATAGAATGGATATGGAGTTCTATATAGAATGGATATGGGACTTATTACTCCACAGGCCTACGGGTACTTATATAGAAATATACAGGCCTGTACATCATTTTGTCAGCACTGGTGTTACTTCTGTGAAACATACATAATTCATTTTCTCCACGATGGGGCGTTGAAGTAGTGTGGTAGTAACAGTGTGTACCATTAAAGAACTGAACCCACACCAGCAGGACTCAGGACATGGCTGCCTTCACCTGTCTCAAAGCTGTGGAGTTGATCTGGGGTGTAATAAATGTGATGCTTTATGCAGGTTGTGTTTAAACTGCCATTCTGAACAGAAACACATGAACAGCTCAGTAAGTCACACACTAGTCTGGCTTCCTGTGGTTAATTCTGAAAAACAAATTAGACTAAAATCAGCGAAGCCAGTCGTCCCAGCAGAGGGCGCCTCGGAGACATTTTTGGGCTGACCTCGTTTTCGTGGCGTCCAGGTAAAAACTTTTGTATTGTGTATTTTATTTTCCTTGTTTACAGGTGTTTGGATTCTTTCTGTAGTGTCTGAAGAACTTGCACCACGACACTGATGACGCGGTTCCGACAGTGAACCGAGAGTCTGGCCAGAATGTTCTCTCACGTGTGCGTCTGATCTAATGTACGCCGGTGATGGTTCTTCAAGGGTTCTATAGCAAAGACAGTGGCTCTATATAAAACCATGAACACTCAAAAACCATCTGCGTGCTTAAATGGTTCTTCAGATTGGCGGAGAACGTGCTGTACATGGTTCTGTATAGAACCTTTTTGAAAAGGTTTCCATATAGCACCAAAAAGGGTCCTGCTACTGTGATGACGTCAAGATTGTAAGAGTAGCAGAACCGGTTTTGGTGCTGTAGAGAACCATATCTAGCACATCCTCCATCAATATGAAGAACCACTGCATGCAAATGGTTATTTAAGGGTCCTTAGTCTTTCCTAAAGAACCCTTAAAGAACCATATTTTTTCTTTTGTAACAGTGCACAGCCTGCATACGGGACACGTTATTAAAAATAAGGCATACTCTGTTACCCTGTTCTTCAGTGGTCAGGACCCCCATGGACCCTCACAGAGCAGGTACTGTTTGGGTGGTGGGTCATTCTCAGCACCTCCGTAACACTGATGTGGTGTGTTAGTGTGTGTTGTGCTGGTCTGAGTGGATCAGACGCAGCAGTTCTGCTGGAGTTTTTAAACACCTCAGTGTCGCTGCTGGACTGAGAATAGTCCACCAACCAAAAATATCCAGCCAGCAGCGTCCTGTGGGCAGCGTCCTGTGGGCAGCGTCCTGTGACCACTGATGAAGGACTAGAGGATGACCAACACAAACTGTGCAGCAGCAGATGAGCTGTCGTCTCTGACTTTACATCTACAAGGTGGACCGACAAGGTAGGAGCGTCTAATAGAGTGGACAGTGAGTGGACACGTCAGTGCTACTGCAGTGCTGAGAATGACCCACCACCCAAACAGTACCTGCTCTGTGAGGGTCCATGGGGGTCCTGACCACTGAAGAACAGGGTAACAGAGTATCAGAGAAACAGATGAAGCAACTTGATTAACAGCTGTCTGTCCAGCACTCCTAGCCTGCTCCGCCCCATACAGAGCCAACATTATTGTCCAGCTTTATGTGACGCTACTAGATGAACAGACGTGCAGATGGACAGACGGTTGAAGCAGTGAGTGAATGAATGACCAGACGAGTGAACAGTGCAGGTACAGACAGATGGGCTTGCTTGGGGTTATGTTGGGTTACCTTTAGCTTGCTTAGCTTCTCTGACTCTGAAACTGTTCTGTGTGGGCGGGGCCAGAGATGCAGCCCTGTGATTGGTCAGGGGAATGCTTATGGAGATTAGGACTGCATAGTTTACATTGAGACAAGAGAAATATATAGATCATTTAATGGTCAGTGGAACATTATTCAAAGGCTGAACTTAGTAGGGGTGGCTCGATACCACTCTTATGCCCGATACCGATACCAATATTAAGTATCTGTTAAGGTACCGATACCAACCCGATACCATATTTTTCCCTCTCTTAAAAAGCTAAGGCGCTAATCATACATGTGTCTGGATGCACTTTGATAGACTCCTTAAAATCCCAGACTTATTATTCAGTAACTACAGGGACTTCAATGTAAACTGGTTGAGCTGCTCTTAGACTATAGAAGTGTGTAATAAAGCTTTGGGCCTGCTGGTGGGCCCTGGCCATTTAAAGGGTTAATCTAGCCTTCTAAATAACACCAATGAGCTCAAACTGTGAAATAAATATTCTGACGCTCTAAAGGAGGAAATACAGCCCACAGTATGACTCAGTTAAGCACGTACGTGACTGTTTAGGCTACTGGATCAAATCAAATGATACTTTTTTCCCATTTGATATCCAATCCAGTGATTTTGGTCAGTATTGGACACTGATCCTGATCAGATACACTGATCAGAAACTGGAATAGCAGTATCTGATATTTCTCATTATTAGATTTATGTATAAAGCATAGTATAAGATTATTTAGCCTATTTATAGATATTTTTACTTGCTTTAAGTAACTTTCTCCAGTTAAAGTGTCTCATTTTACTGGCAGATCATTTTGCTCATTTAGAGAAATCAAGCCTGAAACCAGTAAAGTGACCTGCCTCTGCCATAAAACACTTTCATCACACAAAATCACTCAAAACAAGTAAAAATGTCTAGAAATAAGTTAAATGGTCCTATAATGTTCTCACAGCACTCGCATTAAAATATGATAATATAATATTTGATCCCCGCGACCCTGACGGAGAAGCGGCTTAGAAAATGGATGGTTGGATGGATAATATTCGATGTATTGGCTAGATTTATTTGTTTTTCACCTGCTAAAATGTCATTTTTGCAGTGTAAGACTTGTTTACATGTTTACTGTTTGCCTGCAAGAGCAAAATGAGCCCAATTAGAAAGAAAAACAGGTTCAGATTCATGTTCCCTGCATCTTTAAAAGAAAACTCCAGCGTTCAAGGCCTAATCAGTGTCTGCTGCATCTGCACCCATACCGTCCACCTGCTGACTCAAATCATATATAATCATGTATAACAGAAGACAGTGGGCGGGTTCAATCAAAACATGTCCCAGTTACTGTTTGCGATAAGTGACCATGCACTACAGATGCAGCAGGTAGAGATTAGGATTAAAAACACAGCATTATTCCTTTAACTGTTCCACTAATGTCCATTTAGTCGGTCATTTTCTCTCCACCGCTGTGTTTGAGCTGACCTGTGGGCCGGGGATACCCTGCTGTCCAGGAGGTCCTGGTTCTCCTGAAGGACCCTGGAAGAAAGAAAGAGAAAAATGCGTGAGGCTGTAAAATCGGCTGGACTATGAGAGACTTACTGAACAGAAAGGAGACCAAACGTCAGAATTTCTATTGGTCATGAAACGAGCTGCTGCACCAAAACAGCTTTCTAATAACCAAAACACGCAGCCCGTACAACAAATCCCCATTTTATTCGTGTTTTATGATGAAATTTTTAGCTTAAAATAATATACGTTAAAATAAAAACCCTTGAAGTGGGGAAAGTGAAAGGTTAGCTGTAGTTGTGTAACACGGAAATTAAATAAAGACACACATGCAGAAACTACAGCTGGAAAAAAGCTGAATTTGACAGAACACCAAGGCTTCAGTAGAAAAAACAACTCCTTGGCAAGTGAAAACATCTTAAATGTTGGTAATACGTCCAATATTTCTGATCATGAGATCACTGTAAGAATCTTGTGAGATTTTTTAGTCATTTCTAGATATTTGTACCTACATAACGTTGTCTTATCAAGTTAAATGATCTGTTTACCGCAACAAAGACCTGGAACAGCTGAAACGATCTGCAGTAAAAATCAGAAAGACTGGAAATGTTTAGAAAATCTAATCTAATCTAAATCAGCCTCATAATGAGAAACATTACACATCATTCCAAAACACTGTCCCACAGAACCAGCTCCAAAATACTGACTTTTCAACAAAAGGAAAACATGTAAAAAGATTTTGTTCTGAATTATTTCATTTTATTTGGCTGGTCCATCATGAAATCTTTAAAGAACAGCTAGTAATTAAAAATAAAAAAATAATAAAATGCAGCTTTTTATTTGGCCCAAATGAAACAACATATCCTGGACTGAAGATGATTTCACTGGGATTGAACATAATGCAATGAAGATTTCAACCGTGAGTTTGTTTACATGCACTTCATAACCCAATCGTTATCAGATTTATGCAGTTATCTGATTATTAGGTGTAAACACACTGAACCAGTTACTGATACAGTCTGATTTACTGAGTTATCAGATTATTAAGTGTAAACACACTGAACCAGTTACTGACACAATCTGATTTACTGAGTTATCAGATTATTAAGTGTAAACACACTGAACCAGTTACTGACACAATCTGATTTTCTGCAGTTATCAGATTATTAAGTGTAAACACACTGAACCAGTTACTGACACAATCTGATTTACTGAGTTATCAGATTATTAAGTGTAAACACATTGAACCAGTTACTGACCCAATCTGATTTACTGCAGTTATCAGATTATTAAGTGTAAACACACTGAACCAGTTACTGACACAGTCTGATTTTCTGCAGTTATCAGATTATTCAGTGTAAACACGCTGAACCAGTTACTGACCCAATCTGATTTACTGCAGTTATCAGATTATTAAGTGTAAACACACTGAACCAGTTACTGACCCAATCTGATTTTCTGTAGTTATTAGATTATTAAGTGTAAACACACTGAACCAGTTACTGACACAGTCTGATTTTCTGCAGTTATCAGATTATTAAGTGTAAACACGCTGAACCAGTTACTGACACAGTCTGATTTTCTGCAGTTATCAGATTATTAAGTGTAAACACACTGAACCAGTTACTGACACAGTCTGATTTTCTGCAGTTATCAGATTATTAAGTGTAAACACACTGAACCAGTTACTGACACAGTCTGATTTTCTGTAGTTATTAGATTATTAAGTGTAAACACACTGAACCAGTTACTGACACAGTCTGATTTTCTGCAGTTATCAGATTATTAAGTGTAAACACACTGAACCAGTTACTGACACAGTCTGATTTACTGTAGTTATCAGATTATTAAGTGTAAACACACTGAACCAGTTACTGACCCAATCTGATTTTCTGTAGTTATTAGATTATTAAGTGTAAACACACTGAACCAGTTACTGACACAGTCTGATTTTCTGCAGTTATCAGATTATTAAGTGTAAACACGCTGAACCAGTTACTGACCCAATCTGATTTACTGCAGTTATCAGATTATTAAGTGTAAACACACTGAACCAGTTACTGACCCAATCTGATTTTCTGCAGTTATCAGATTATTAAGTGTAAACACACTGAACCAGTTACTGACCCAATCTGATTTACTGCAGTTATCAGATTATTAAGTGTAAACACACTGAACCAGTTACTGACACAGTCTGATTTTCTGCAGTTATCAGATTATTAAGTGTAAACACACTGAACCAGTTACTGACCCAATCTGATTTTCTGCAGTTATCAGATTATTAAGTGTAAACACACTGAACCAGTTACTGACCCAATCTGATTTTCTGCAGTTATCAGATTATTAAGTGTAAACACACTGAACCAGTTACTGACCCAATCTGATTTACTGCAGTTATCAGATTATTAGGTGTAAACACACTGAACCAGTTACTGACCCAATCTGATTTTCTATCAGATTATTAAGTGTAAACACACTGAACCAGTTACTGACCCAATCTGATTTACTGCAGTTATCAGATTATTAAGTGTAAACACACTGAACCAGTTACTGACACAGTCTGATTTACTGCAGTTATCAGATTATTAAGTGTAAACACACTGAACCAGTTACTGACACAGTCTGATTTACTGTAGTTATCAGATTATTAAGTGTAAACACACTGAACCAGTTACTGACACAGTCTGATTTACTGAGTTATCAGATTATTAAGTGTAAACACGCTGAACCAGTTACTGACCCAATCTGATTTTCTGTAGTTCTCAGACTATTAAGTGTAAACACACTGAACCAGTTACTGACACAGTCTGATTTACTGAGTTATCAGATTAAGTGTAAACACACTGAACCAGTTACTGACCCAATCTGATTTTCTGCAGTTATCAGATTATTAAGTGTAAACACACTGAACCAGTTACTGACACAGTCTGATTTTCTATCAGATTATTAAGTGTAAACACACTCAGTGATGTGAGTGAAGGCAGACCAGTGAGCTGATCTCTCAGCACATCTCAGTGTGTTTTTCTTTCTTTTCTGCTGCACTTTGGGGTCAAAAGTTGCATTCCCTGGCGTGATGGTGAGTTATATCTTCTGTCACAATTGTGACTCTCTAATCAAGTGACCAAGGTCAACCCTGACCTTTAGCCAGTATGTTTGGGTGAGGTCAAAGGTCAGTGGGAACTCTGCCCTGTGGTCAGTGTCTGCTGCCTTTTTCTACCAGATGTGTTTAAAACAACAAGTAGAGCATGTCCAGTTAAAGAAAACACTCTTTTTGTTCTGTTTAAAACCAAAATATTATTTTTATTGGTTTATTTGGTTCGGCCAACAGCATTTATTGTGAATATAAAAACAATAAATAACTTTGCACACAAAACTGAAAGCTAATGCTAATGAATTACTACTCCCAGCATAAAACGCTGGAGGCAGGGGCTTCAGTGGTGCAACACTTCTCCAAATCAGTGTTCTGGCTCAGACCTCAATTTGGCTAATTGAATAAAACAAGAGAAAAAAACAGGGAATTTTTTCTGGGTTTTACTAAATCCCCAACAATAAAGATACACCAAGGAATACCAAAGAATACTAACGAATACTAAGGAACACTAAAGGACACTAAGGAATACTAAAGAATGCTAAAGAAAACTAAAGAACACTAAGGAATACTAAAGAATACCAAGGAATACTAAAGAACACTTAGGAATACTAAAGAGTACTAAAGAATACTAAGGAACACTAAAGAATACTAAGGAATGCTAAGGAATACTAAAGAATACTAAAGAACACTAAGGAACACTAAAGAATACTAAAGAATGCTAAGGAACACTAAAGAATACTAAGGAATGCTAAGGAATACTAAAGAATACTAAAGAACACTAAGGAACACTAAAGAATACTAAAGAACACTAAGGAACACTAAAGAATACTAAAGAATGCTAAGGAACACTAAAGAATACTAAAGAATGCTAAGGAATACTAAAGAATACTAAAGAACACTTAGGAATACTAAAGAATACTAAAGAACACTTAGGAATACTGAAGAATACTAAAGAACACTTAGGAATACTAAAGAATACTAAAGAACACTTAGGAATACTGAAGAATACTAAAGAACACTTAGGAATACTGAAGAATACTAAAGAACACTTAGGAATACTAAAGAATACTAAAGAACACTTAGGAATACTGAAGAATACTAAAGAACACTTAGGAATACTAAAGAATACTAAAGAACACTTAGGAATACTAAAGAATACTAAAGAACACTTAGGAATACTAAAGAATACTAAAGAACACTTAGGAATACTGAAGAATACTAAAGAACACTTAGGAATACTAAAGAATACTAAAGAACACTTAGGAATACTGAAGAATACTAAAGAACACTTAGGAATACTAAAGAATACTAAAGAACACTTAGGAATACTAAAGAATACTAAAGAACACTTAGGAATACTAAAGAATACTAAAGAACACTTAGGAATACTGAAGAATACTAAACACTAAGTAATGCTAAATAATGCTAAGGAACACTAAGGGACACTGAAGATAAATAATAGAATAATAGAAAGATGAATATTTTAGTAATAATGTGGAGGAATAAGTGAAATAGTATTAGAAGCGTCTAATAACGGCGTCATAATGAGAAACATTAGCCACGCTGACTACATGCGCGAGATTTTAGACCAGCTCTGCACGGGGACCACCATGGGGGTCCACCATCGCACAGTGACGATGGAGTTAGAGAGTTAAAGGTTCTACTGTATATCAGCCATAAGTCTACAGCACATTCTCCATCAACCTAAAGAACCCTTTCATGGTGCTAAGAAGCCTTTAAACATGCAAAGGGTTCTTTGAGTGTTCATGGTTCTATATAGAACCATTTTCTTTACTAAGAAACCCTTAAAGAACCACCACTGAAGACTGTAGGTGGCATTAGCCTGCTGTAGGCTGGATTGGTTGACGTTGCTAAATACCGCCGTTAAATTAATTAAATAAATTCCATTTGACGAATAAATTTGAATATCATTTAATTTTGCAAACCACGAACACTCAAAGAACCCTTTGCATGGCTATACGGTTCTTTGCATTGTGAAAGGGTTATATAGAACATTTTTGAAAAGGGTTCTATATAGCACCCAAAAGGGGTCTTCTATTGTTGCGGTGTCAAGCTTATAACAGAAGAACCCTTTTCAAAAAGTGTCTATAGAACCATCTATAGCACATTTCCAATCAATCTGAAGAACCCTTTCACGATGCAAGGAACCCTTTAATCATGCAAAGGGTTCTTTGTGTGTTCATGGTTCCATACAGAACCACTTTCTTTACTACAGAACCACTGCAGGACCTTCTGTTTTTAAGAGTGTAGGTCCAGCTAAACAGCCAACAGCTCAACAGTCGCGTGCTAACGACTGAAAACTGTGGAACCTGGAGATCAAGCTGTGCGCTACACTCCAGCACTCGCAGCCCGAGGGCACATCTGGAAAATATGCACCCAGACGAGCACGACCTCGTATTTCTCACCACTTAACACGCTCACGACCGGAGCGCAGGACCCCAACGGCTCGGCCCTTATTTCCCGTTTAAAGTCAAGGAACAGTTGTTCCAGCGGAGCTCGCGCGGAGCGCCGGATGTTCTGTAAACATAACCGAATTATTTTATTGTGAATTGATTTTAGTGTTTATGTTGAAATAAATGTACCTGCGCAGTCAGTCACGTCTCTTGTCGCAGCGCTTTGCCCTTCCGTTACCGTAATGCGCAGAAACAGAAGTTTGAGCGTCGTGCTGTGGCCACTCGCAGGTCAATTCCCCAGCTAAACGAATTCTACCCAAATCATTTTCATCAGTTTGATTGATCCTCATCACAGATACCAGAGTTAATGTTCCTGCGCTGTTCCACGTGCGTCAGTGATACTCTGGGCCACAAAACACGTTAAAATACTGGCACCAAAAGTGTGAATCATTCATCTCAGCTAAGCTTACCATGTTTCCTTTAGGACCAGCTGGACCGTCCAGTCCAGAGAGACCCTGTAGGTGCAGAAGAAACACATGTCAGTGTCCAGTCTTCAGCCTAAAGAGGAAAGAATGTAGATGTGTGTGGTACGTACCCGCTGACCAGGGGTACCCTGGGAGCCTCGGGGGCCAGGCAGCCCTCTGGGACCCTGAGCAGCAAAACACACACGTTCATATTTACATTTAGTCAATTATCACAGCGATTTATGAAGGAGACAAACGGATCCGGGCTGATCTTAACAGGACGCACAGTTTTGTTTGTTTTTAATAAGTAAAGAGTAAATATAAATTTTAAGTGCTGAACACAATAAAACAGACAGATGAGATAGATGGAAGGATGGATGGAGAGAAGAATTAATGGATAGGTGGACGGAGGGATTAAAGGACAAATAGATGGAGAGATTGATAAATGAGAGGATGGATGTATGAACGGATTAAAGGACAGATGGATGGATAGATGGATGGATAAATGGAGAGATAGACGGATGGATGGATATATGGATGGATACATGAATGGAAAGATGGACAGATGGATTGACGGATATATGGATTAAAGAATAGATATACGGAAGGACGAATGGAAGGATGGATTAATGAATGGATAGATGGATGGATGGATTAAAGGACAGATAGATGGATAGATGGATGGATGGATATGTGAATGGAGAGATGGATGCATGGGTTGATGGATGTGCGAAATAAAGGATAGATAAATGAATGGATGGATGGACAGATGGATGAATGTATGGAGAGATTAATGGATGGACAGATGGATTGATGGATGTATGGATTAAAGAATAGATTCACACAAAAACGAATGGAAGGATGGATGGACGGATGGATGGATATGTGAATGGAGAGATGGATAGATGGACTGATGGATGTGTGGAATAAAGGATGGATGGATGGATGGATGGATGGATGTGTGGAATAAAGGATGGATAAATGGATAAATGGATGGATGGATGGATGGATGTGTGGAATAAAGGATGGATAAATGGATGGATGGATGGATGGATGGATATGTGGAATAAGGATGGATGGATGGATGGATGTGTGGAATAAAGGATGGATAAATGGATAAATGAATGGATGTGTGGAATAAAGGATGGATAAATGGATGAAAGGATGGATAAATGCATGGATGGATGGATGTGTGGAATAAAGGATGGATAAATGGATAGATGGATGGATGGATGGAATAAAGGATGGGTAAATGGATAGATGGATGGATGGATGTGTGGAATAAAGGCTGGATGGACGGATGTGTGGAATAAAGGATGGATAAACAGATAAATGGATGGAGGGATGTGTGGAATAAAGGATGGATAAATGAATAAATGGATGGATGGATGTGTGGAATAAAGGATGGATGTATATGTGGATAGGTAAATGGAGAGATGGATGGAAAGATGGATGGATGGATGTGTGGATAGGGGAATGGAGAGATGGATGAATGTATGAATGGATAGCGGAAGGATGTATGAATGGATAGTTGAATGGAGAGATGGATGGAGAGATGGATGGAGAGATGGATGGAGAGATGGATGAATATATGAATGGATAGCGGAATGGAGAGACGGATGGATGTATGAATGGATAGGGGAATGGAGAGATGAATGGATGTATGAAGGGATAGGTGAATGGACAGATGGATGGATGTATGAAGGGATAGGTGAATGGAGAGATGAATGGATGTATGAATGGATAGGTGAATGGAGAGATGAATGGATGTATGAAGGGATAGGTGAATGGAGAGATGGATGAATGTATGAATGGATAGTTGAATGGAGAGATGGATGGAGAGATGGATGAATGTATGACTGGATAGGTGAATGTAGAGGTGGATGGATGTGTGAATGGATAGGGGAATGGAGAGATGGATGGCTGTATGAATGGATAGGTGAATGGAGAGATGGATGAATGTATGACTGGATAGGTGAATGTAGAGGTGGATGGATGTGTGAATGGATAGGGGAATGGAGAGATGGATGGATGTGTGAATGGATAGGGGAATGGAGAGATGGA
>NC_051229.1:925165-990165 GCF_015220715.1 Pygocentrus nattereri
AGGAGCAAATGAGTGAAATGATAGAGGCGCAGAAGGAGAAAGTTGTCATTATCCTCCTCGCCCGCCTGGATTGTTAAGTGGGGCTCGTGAGCTCTATTTAAGGCCCCCTCTTTCTACGCAGCGGCTGTGACAGACGAGGCTTTTCTCTGTAATTACGCAGGCCTGGATTAGGAGGCTGGAAATACACGCCCGCCTCCGTCGCCCGTGTTCTCCTCTGGCACGAACGCAGGCCAAGCACGCCATGCTAACAGGCCCTATAACAGGGACAAGGTCCAAGGCTGTTTGTGGTATTTTTACTGAGTGTGTATACTCAGTAAAAATGGACTTAAAGACATAAGAAAAATGGGACTTCCTGCGGAGCAGACTCGCTGACCTGAGCTCCTCGAGTTCATGCTGAGTTAGCCTGCTCCTGCAGGCCCCCTAGTGGTGCAGACGCCGGTGAATAGACTTCATACACCTTAAACACGTAAAAAAAAAAAAAAAAAAAAAAGTGGACACACTTCGTTTGGATAGTCCTCTAAATCTGATTAAACAGGTCTAATTAAGCTCAATTTGTAAGTGTGTATCCACAATATACTCAGAAAAGTGCTTTTTAATTAAATTCATTTGTCTGGGTGGTTATTAACGCATTTTTTTGTGATGTGACAAATTCAGAACACATGTATTACTGCTTTGCTCTGGGTCTGGACAATAAACAAAAATAATTAGAACTATATTTTCAAGTAAAAAAAAAATAAAATCACAATTATTGACCCCCCCCCAATCCTGAAAGAAATATACACGTGATCCGCCGCAGCCTTCATCTACTTTCTATTCTATTTACCAACAAACTTTCTAGTGATATTCAGTAGATTATCAACAACAGTATGGTTATGGTTATGGTCAGGGAACTTTCTCTCCGGGTTAGAGTTAACTGAGCTGCTCCGCGCTCACTTACTTATTTCAGCTTATCCATCATCAGGATATCCGATTACATCAGCCTGTGGACCAGGCCTACTTTACACAGACATTTTTGGCAACACTTTATTTGGATGATCCACTGTTCATGCTTTGTAAATGCTCAGTCTGTATTGAAGTAACATTCAACTAAATATCTATTAAATAAAACTGAACTTCAAGTTCAGTATGAAAGATTTTATTAATTCCATCCCCATTGTTTTACTGCAGCTTTGAGGCTGGAGCTCCAAAACTTGTCAGCATTTATTTACGATTCCGTTCACATAAAGTAAGTTAAGGTGAATCTGTGCTGTAAATCTCTCTGACTGCTGGTGCACAAGCCCACACTTATTAAACATGCACCACAGCTTCTCAGCGCATTTTCAACCAGCTTACAGTGTTTTTCTCCATTTCTCTCTCAGTTCTTTTACCAAAACTGGGATTATCGCCACACTTCTGCACGTTTGAATACACAGCTACTGTTTCTTTGCTGGATTTAACACACTGGAGAGAAATAAAGCATTAAATGTCTGTGTAAAAGCACATTTTATATGTTATGTTAGATTTTTTTTGCGCTATAGCACCAAAAACGGTTATTTTTGCATTGAACCATATAGAAAACCTTTTCCATGAATCCGAACATTTCACCATGCAAATGAGTCTTTACTAAAGAACCCTTGAGGAACCACCTTTGTCATGTAGGAAAAGGGGGGGTATAAACCATCAGCTGATATTGTGCTACACACTGAACCTTTAGGCTTTTTAAAAAAAGTTTAGCTCATATTTTTCCTAATTTCCTACTTTTCTTCGTCCTCCTGAGACAGACGTTCAACATCAGTGCATTTCCAGCTTTACCTCATGGTGTAAATCTCATAGCAACACTGCTGCATGGATCTGCTGGATGATGTATTTAATATTCCTGACATTACAATCAATAACACCAGCATGTATATGTGATTAAACAGCTGCTGGTTTTTTCTGTTTCTGCGGTGATTTAGTGGTCAATCAGTTCATTGATGTGGGGAGAAAACCTCAAATCTATGAAATGGAAACTTTAAAAGGAGAATTAAAAATGTTGGTTAAAACACCAAGAATGCGTTCCCTATAATTTTGGCCCATTTCTATTTTTCCATTGATCCTGTGAATGTTCATTAAAGTAGGACGCATGTTTTTAAATCTGACCGTTTTATTTTATTTTAGGATTTACCCACGTCCAGCATTAACAATAACACCAGAAGGTACGTGTGATTAAACAGCTGAGGTGATTTAGTGGCCGTTCAATAAAGGAGCATTAAAAATGTTCCTAAGCTGATGTTCCTCAAGATACCAACCGTCTTTTGGTCCATTCATCCTGAAATGTTTACGCAGTGGTGTAAAAAACACAGGACGTATGTTTTCTAATCAAATCAGTTTTCCTTTTATTTTAGGACTTACCCTGTGTCCTTTCTCACCAGGTAGACCGGGAAGGCCGTCGAATCCTCGGTCACCCTGTTAGAACAGGAGGACAGTGATAGTGGCAGCATTATCAGCACCAGACGCTCATCTTTATTCCTCCCAGTGTACCACATAAAATCTGAAGGCTGCGAGTGAGTTAGTAAGCCTACCTTGGCTCCCGGCTCACCAGGCATTCCTCTGGCTCCGTCCGCTCCGTAGCGGCCCTGCAGGAACACCATTACCCTGAATCACGTGGTGCCAGAAGGCTAATGTGCATAACATATGTTTTTAAACAACTGTGGACATCTGTGGGAGACTCGGAGGTGCTTTTAGGTGGGAAAGTGGACCAAAGGTAGCGTGAGGGGAATGTGTTGAGTCTAGGAGGCTCCAAAAGAGTCCGCAAGTTTGAAGTTATTACAGTATTTATTAGTAAACTATGTCAAAGAAGCATCTGCCTGACGTTGGGTGGAATAATGTAGGCACATCTGACTTTTCTGTTGAGGCTAAGAGGCTTAAGGTGGTGTTCGCTATAAATGATGAAATGCAGAGGCAGAAGATTAAAAAATCCAGAGAATCAGACAGAAACGTTGGGATGTTTCATGGTAAAAGTTTCAGGCCGTTCGGTTTTCAGAAATGTTTTGGAAATAAATGTTTTCTGTCTGATCTTCAACACCTTACTTTACGCTCGTAAACAAGACCTGACTCTACTAACCCTAACCCTAACTCTACTGTACAGAAAGCAATATTACCTTCATTACTGTTTATTACGGACACAGATTACTACAGCAGGTCAGTGTATTCAGTGCAAACAAACAAATAAAGTGAAAAAGCAAGACAAGGCAATAAAAAATGAGACACATACCAGCAAATAAATATATATATATCGCTGTTGTCGGAAAAAAAAACCTTGTATCTCCAAAATAGTAACTTTACAGGAGAAGGAAAAACATACTTTACTTTCAATGTAAGTCAATGGAACCAGACGTACTTCCAAGTCATTTTGGGCCGTTTCTTTTGGTCCATTCATCACGAAATTTACACGCAGTGTAAAGGACAACAGGCGTTTTCAAATTATGTCAAAAACTGAAAAACGACAAAAATGGAGATACAGCACTGAAATGAATACACCCGTACACACTTATAGCATCTTTGTACCAAAGACAGGCGCCTGCTCTAGTAATCTGTGTCAGTAATAAACAGTAATAAAGTAGATAAACAGTAATAAACAGTAGAAAGGGAGAGTCAGGTCTTGTTTAAGAGCGTAAGGTAAGGTGTTGAAGATCAGACAGAAAACATTTATTTCCAAAACATTTCTGAAAACCGAACGGCCTGAAACTTTTACCATGTCTGTTGTAATGATTTTTGCCTGGCTTGTCCTTCTTTTTATAAATATAATAAATAAATAAATAAATAATAAAGGCCACAGGCGAGGGCAGTTTGCTTGAGTCTCAAAAGCAGGTTGAGAGTGATGCTTCACGAACGCTGATGAAACGTTTATTCTGGAATTCATGGAATAAATAGATTTTCTCTGCTAAACTCGGACCTTTCAGGAGCGTGAAGGCATTACGCTTCTGCTCTATGACTGTCTCACTTTCCACAACCGGGGTGGCCAGTACGGGGGGCCAAGCTTCATTCCAGAGTGGCACTTTAATATATAGTGGGACCGTCTGTGCTAAAGAATCCTTGAAGAACCATCTAAAGAGGAACCACAGCTCAAGGTAAAACCAACCATTCTATCCCTCCGTTGTGATGTCAGCACTCAAGCTCTTTCAGGTGGTCAAACCACATTTTGGGCGAGGAGAGTTTCAAATATGAGCTTTTAACAATACTTTGGAAAAGATGAAGCGTCAGCACAGAGCCTCATGATCAGCCAAACATCTGCAGCGATTTCTCCTCCATCCATTCAAAAATAACTACAAATATCAAACATCACTCAGAACATTTCAAGAGAACCATCTGAGGGGACGTGTGCAGTTCAACGCTTTGGTCCTTGACTTCAGATTATGGGGTAGAACTCGGTCTGTAACTAAAGAATATGTTTCCAACAAGCTGTCCAGGGCCAAACGTCTCCAACGTATATATTTAACCTCTCCATCTTTATCCCACGTCTTGCTCTGGTCCACTGACAAACCACTTCAAACCCCCTGACCGTCATTTTGCCGTAGTGAGCGCATAGCTGACCTTAAATGGGCTTTTAAATGAATGCCGATGACATGAACTGGCTTTCCATACACTTACCCTCTTTCCTGCTTTGCCAGGTGACCCAGTGGGACCCTGAAGGCCTCTTGGACCCTAGAACACACACATAAGCAGTTTGTATCATTTATAAACCAAATAATCCACGAATGAACCAAAACTGAAAGGGATCACCAGTTAAACAGTGACCATGTGTGACCGAGAAAAGGTTAAAAGAGAATTAAACTCAAAGTTTCTTTCCGGGAGATTCTCTCTTAAAAGTTCTCTTAAGTTCATTCCTTATTTGTGAAGGTACCTTAAGTTTCATTTAGTTCATGTTATGTTTCCAAAGAGTTCATTTGTTCTTTAGTGAGATATTGGAAATTAGTTAACATATTGTTTGGCAAACTCCCTTAAACTCGTGGTGTTTGGGGAAGTCCTTTAATTTTCTTTAATGTTATTTGTGATTATATCTTCAGTTCCTTTTAATTGATGTGCTGTTTGAGAACATGCGTTTTACAGTATTACAGTAACTCATTTTTTACAGTAATTATTTTATGGGAAATTCTGCACAATATTCCTTTTTATTAGCGGTGTTGTATATCATGTTGTGTGTCATTTTATGTCATATGTTTTTATTTTATGTCATATTTTAATATGTTTTTAAGCTGTATGGCTGCTATCCTGGTCAGGTCTCTCTAATAACAGAGATAAAGAAATTAAATATAATAAATAAATAAAATATTTTTAAATGAAAAAATTAAAATAATTCATTTTTTTCTTCATTAGATACAAATAATAATTAAAAAAATACAATTTAAGTGGACAAAAGAACCCTTCTGTGAACAGCTGCCTACACACTTTAAAAAAAGATGGTTCCTTAGTAAAGAAAATGGTTCTCTATAGAACCATGAACACTCAAACCTTTTGCACGCTGAAATGGTTCCTCGTCTGTTGTATATAGCACCAAAAATGGTTCTTCTTTTGTGATGATGCCAAGTTTGTAACAACAGCAGAACTTCTTTTGGTGCTACATAGAACCATATATGACACATTCCCCATTGATCAAGAACCATTTCGCCGTTTAAGGAGCCGGTTACTCATGCAAAGGGTTCTTTGCGTGTTCATGGCTCTATATTGAATCACTGCCTTTTCTGAAGAGCCCTTTTTCAAGTGCGTAGGAGAAAAACAGGTCACTTGGGTGCTAAAGAGGAACCGCAGCTCAAAGCAAAACCAAACGTTCTTGAAAAGATGAGTGTATTTAACAGTCAGCAGTGAGCAGACTGAGCTGCGGTCAGGACAGAAACAGCAGAGCCGCGAGTTAAAACCTTACAACCTTCACTGAAGCCACAAAGTCCAGAAAGTGAAGCTGCCAGACAGAAACTAACACCAAACAGGTCAGACTACAGGCCAGAGCGCACAGCAGTCCAGGCCCAGGTTTTTTGGACAAACGGGTGGAGATGAACCTCTGGCAGTTATGTGGAGGTTAAAAGCTCTTCAGCAGAGTGACAGACTGACATCTGTGGCTGAACTCGCTCACCGTTAGACACTTCAGCCAATCAAGGTCCCCGACTGCTGTGACTGAAGATCAGAGCCAGAAAAGTTTCATAAAAAGCCTCGGAAACGCATCTCAGGGAAGAGTGTGGCCCATTTAGGATCCCTTAAATCCATGAGGTGCTGGGAAAGTCCAATTGTTATCTAGCAAGGCACCATAAATTCTCTTAAGTTCATATGTTCTTTGGCAATATATCTTATGTTCAGTTGTTATTTGTGAAGGTATCTTAACTTTCCTTTCAGTCTAGGTATCTTAAGTCCATTTGTTAACTGGGAAGGTTTCTTAAGTCTGTTATTTCAGAAGGTTTCTTAAGCCCATTTGTTATCTGGGAATGTTTCTTAAGTCTGTTATTTCAGAAGGTTTCTTAAGCCCATTTGTTATCTGGGAAGGTTTCTTAAGCCGATTTGTTATCTGGGAATGTTTAAGCCCATTTGTTATCTGGGAATGTTTCTTAAGTCCATTTGTTATCTGGGAAGGTTTCTTAAGCCCATTTGTGATTTAGGAAGGTATCTTAAGTTGCCTTAAAATCATATGGTATTTGGGAAAGTATCATTTTCATTATCGTTATCATCAAAGTTCGTTTGTTATTTATCATGGTACCCTAAAGGTTCTTCCAGTCATGTTATAACACATCTTACATTCAATTGATATGTGATGTTTGAGAAAGAATCTTAAGTTCTCTTAAGTTCATTTATAATTTGTGAAGGTACCTTTAGTTTCCTTAAGTTAATCTGTTGTTTTGGACGTTCATTTGTTATTTAGCAAGGTGCCAGAAATTCCCCTTTGTTAATATGTTATTTTGAACATCATTAACATCATTTGGTATCTGGGAAAGTTTCCTTCCATTAATATGTTATTTTCGGAAAGTACCTGAACAACTCATTTTACTAAGCAAGGTATCTTAAGTTGCTTAATTCATGTGCTGTTTGAGGAGGTGGTTTTTACAGTAATTACAGTAACAATTTGCACAGCTGTACAGATGTTATCATTCTGTAATATTGTGTATAATAATTTGTATAGCATGTCATCAGAGCTTCACATGTACAGATATTCCCACTTCTCTTTAGCTCCTCTGTGGCTCTTAATTATTATGTATCCTCTATTCTTTATTTATTGATTGCATTGTTATTGTGTTTGTCTGGTCTGTTCAGTGTGTTAATGTCATAAACGTGTGACTCACCAAGACTGATATCCTGAATGTGCAACACACTTGGCCAAATAAAGTGATTCCGATTTAAATGGCCTTTACCAGTGAACCCAAAACGCCAACAATACACAATCACATTCGCACCGTCTGCCAAATACACACCCTTCAATTCACTGTCCCGATACTTATGCAAGGCAAAGTATCCTTCTAGTGAAGGAGATTAAACAGATCTTTGGCAGGTGGCCAGGTTATTATAAACATTACTTACCGGAGGGCCAGAATCACCAGCTTCTCCTTTAAGACCAGGTGCTCCAGGACCACCCTGAAACACACACACACACACACACACACACACACACACGGATCAGACTCTTCACCCCTTTAACAAACTCCAGCGCCTTCGTTATTGGCCCTCCTGTCTACTCAACACGCCGAGGAGGCTGAGATTTTTCAGACACACTGGTTTGGAACATTTCCAGAAGTGTTCTTGGTGAGTTTCATCTCGTGTGGTTAAAGGAGAAAATGAAGAAAAATTGGAAAAAGACATCAGGAGTGAGAGCAGGAAGCCAAAACAGCAGAGAAGCCGAGAGCACACCTCAGCGTTCGACACCAGTGTGTGTCTTCTGCTCATAAATCACAGCCGTATGAGTTTAACACATGGTCCTGCTGAGCTGTGCGCTAAGAGCTCGAGTACTAAACCAGCCCCGAAAGGCAGCGAGAAGAAATAACAACGACAGATCGATAGGCAGAGTGCGTGTGTGTGTCTACACACTGTACAACAGTACATCAGCGTATTCCAGCTACTGATCTGCTGCCGGTGAACATGTTAGCTGTTTTAGGCGAACGCTGTGGACCGACTCGCACTCAGGATCCAATTAAGACAAAGCAGTCCTGCAGCACAGCAGCTGGTCATTCGTCGTTGTTCTGCGGGTTATCGGTTACCCTCCTGGTTTGGTTCTTGCTGTTGTTTATGTACATGTGTGGCTCATTAGTTCTCAAGATCTCTGACTTTAGAAATGATTCGCACTGCGTCCGTATCCTCATCTGCTGACTCCGGCCTCTGACTTCGGTCATAATTCCCAGTTTGGCTCTTGGATTTTTCCAGATAACACTCGATCGCTCCTCCATCGCTCGGCCACATGCAGCACAACCGAAATACGTCCGATCAAACTATTCATCAACATCTCGCTCATTCACAGGAGACTATGCCAAATACAGCAAGAGCAGTGAAAATGAATGCTGTGATGTCGCACGTCGACAGTTTCATATTTATTTGATATAATACCAGTTTCGTTACTTGGCTACTTTGAAGGTAGGGGTCTATTAAAAGAAGGTAGAAAGATCTACTGAAAATGACGTGATAGATGATAGATAATGCTCACGTAACTGGCAATGCTACTGAACAAAGAGCCGTCTAGGAGCCAATAGAGTCGGCTCTTACTGGTCAGCTGAGCCAATTGATCTGACTCACTGAAAACTGCCAAAGTGCTCATTAGCATATCCACCTCCCTCTGTGTTTTCCAATAGCGGTTGTAATGTTTGGAGACACTTACCACTGGACCGGATCTTCCTGTCAAACCCATTGGCCCAGGGGGGCCTCTCATGGACAGCTGTGGGAACAAAGCAACCAATCAGAAGACAGCAGCGATCCATTTTCTACAGGTCTATTGTACTTAACCTTACCTGAATGGTTAAACCATCACACAGTTGCCTCAAACCGCGTAGAGCTGCTCATGTAGTTTGTGACACTGTAACTCACTGATTATAAAAAATGGACAAGAGAACAACGTCCAGGCTTCAGGATGAATGATGACCAGCAGCTCTGTCATGTGCTATTGTCCATGTTTATGGAGAACAGCTCTGGAAACCATGTAAGCCAGTCTGTTTATGAACTCGACATGGTTTGAAGTGAGTGTTTGATGATTTAGACAGACACTACAAAGCTGCGTCAGCTTTGCAGATCTAGAAGAAGCAAACTTCTGATTATCCATCCAACTGTTCCTGTCTTTAAGCTTGGCCTGCACTACACAACTTTTTGCCTGATGTTAACCCTGATTTGCCCTTTGTAACAAATTTTTGGGAGCTCGATCAGAAATGACTGACTAACTCCGCGTCACGCTTCCCACTCACGACAGTGTTTCTCTCTCATGCTGGCTCGCTTGAGTCAGGTGTTCTCAACCTTCTCTGCCCTGAGGCCCAAAGAATAGAGGCCCTTTGTCTTTTCTGAAGTGCTGGAATTGAAAACCTGAGAATCGGCACCTGAAAAAGATCAGATTGTAAAAAAGTCTGAAAGATCCACACCAAGCAACGTGGGTGTGAAAGAGCCCTGAGAAACATCTCCATCTCTGGCTCACTAACTGCATGTCAGCCACGTTGTCTCAAACTGATGATGCGCAGTGTTTTTATTTGTACGTACGTTGGTTACAATCTGAAAATCACTTCTCAGTTCTCCAGTTAATCATTTTTATGTTTTTATGATGTTAAAGTGACCAGCACATTTACATTTCCGACATTTGGCAGATGCTCTTATCCAGAGCGACTTACAGTTTGACCATTTTACACAGGGAGGCGAAGGCGGTGTTAGGAGTCTTGCCCAAGGACTCTTATTGGTATAGTGTAGGGTGTTTACCCGGGCGGGGCACTGAACCCCAGTCTACAGCATAGAAGGCAGATGTTACCCACTACACTAACCAACCACACGTTGACCAGCCTACTACGCACTACTGTCTTCCCAAAGTTCAGCCCGCAGACCACTACAGGGTGCTTTGCTGGTCTGTGGACCACAGCTTGAGTAGCCCTAGACTAGAGTATGGACTCCATGACCCAGGAGCCATCATGACACAAGCACCATCATCTTTAGCCTACAAGGACAGGCTTTGACTTCCTTGTTCAACATCACCTGAGTTCTAATGTGCACAGCTGATTTAAGTCCAGTACTTCAGCCCAAGCTTTAGACTGGTTTCTTCATGTGCACACCGAGCGCTCTTCCCCGTCTTTCCTTTCCCTCCTCTGCCTGTGCGTTTTTGAGTGTTAGTTGCTTGTGATCTCTTCTACTTTGTTTGACTTTGAACGTGTCTGTCTACCTCTTTTCGCCCTCATGCACGGTCAGCTACTTTAGACCTTGGTCTGTTTGGTTCTTGTTTATGGAATTTCTACTGCAAGTAAACCACTGAGCTTGATTTCAGTTCACGAGCATCTGATGTGATCTCATAGCCTGACAGTAAGAGGAGAAACGAGGGAATCTTTAGCCCTCCGACCGAACCCTGGAGCGACTGGAGACCCTCCAATAGTGTCAAACATGTTTGACATTTACAACTCAAAGCGTTAACGAGTCCTGCGGTGAGAGGTGGTCAGAGATGAACCCAGTGAGGGATTTAAACAGCCAATCAGAGAGCTGGAAGAGTGGAGGAAAAGGCGGAGAGACAGAGCAGCTGCGGCTGCGAGGTAAACACAGGTAAATTTAAGCTGATATCATGTTTGTTTATAATGTTTATAATGTTGATCCAGATATCCGGGCACTTTACAGTTGCAGCTCCGCTGCCGGTTTGTAGTGAAATATTTCTCCAGCTCCTACTGTAGCGGTGCTTCTCACCACATATTAATCCCCAGTTTTTGCTTTCGCTGCACATAAAATCACAAACAGGTGTTAAATTTAGTTTTAAGTGACCAAGTTTAGCTTTGCTTGTGTCATGTGATCTGAAGGGATCTGGGATATCACAACAAAAAGAAGAAATTCGGGGCCAAACCAACGTTCAGTTTGTGAAGCTCTCTGTTTTATAAATCCGATAAGACTTTAAAAGTTATGTAGTGGACACCAGCTCTGTGACCCATTACAGAGCGTCTACTCTCCTCCCTGCTCAATGCACAGCTATCAAACTGCGCCAGCTTTGCTTTATGTGCCACAGGACGTTTCAGAGCCTGTAAATTTCAGGCTAGTTTAACAGCCTCTTTAAAACTGCTCACATACACAACTGGTGCTTAATGCATTCAACCCTCCCGCACGCCGTTAAGGGCATGAAGCGTGACTCACTGGTGCGGTGGGCCAACAAACAGAAGCTCCCCTGCTGAAGTGGCACTTACCCTGGCCTGGGCGAGGATGGCCTGGGCCTGGGCCTCCTGCGCCGTCACCACAGGGCCTTTAGACGCCTCTCCGCCGGCCCGGAACTGCCAGGGAAAACAGAACAGCCAGTCTTATTTTAACACGTTTACACCACATCCAGACATGCATTTAGCTGGAGCTGAGATGAATCCCTGTCACTCCACCCTAAAGATTGCAGAGCTGACCCCTAAATCGCCAGGATAGAGCTGCAGTCTTGTCAGTAACGGCTTTCACAGCTTTGTGATCTTGTCAGGCTGGATTTTCACAACAAAATTCCAATTTATTTCTCATTTCTTTTCATGTTGCAGATTCCAAGAATAAATTTCACAAGCGAAATGTTAGTGACCTCGCACTTTCCTGAAGTGCTAATCTTAGCATTGCATAAACACAAACCTTCACATAGCTCTACCCAACTGGCTGGAAATGAAGTCATAAACAGGGGCAGCATAATAATCAGTTAATTACCTGTATTTGATCGTATCTTATCTCTTTATCGTTTTTATTGTTTATGATAGATGCGTTTGGCAGCTTGTTAACTGCTAGGATAGCTTCTTGGCTACATGCTGCACGCCAGACACTCCACTTCCACTTACCACATCAGTTAGACTTTATTGCTACGCTGTGCAGCTCCGTGCACTCATGAGCATAAAAGTACTTGGCATAATCACACTTACTTGTGTTTTTACTGTTTATGGTTGGCAAGTTCTGGCCGTGTGACCGGGATCCTTCCCAGAATAATTCAATTCACAGGTGTTAAAATGAAAACTAGGCAAATACAGTAGCTTCTTTGTGATCAGGGCGTGTGTTTGTGTGAGGAGACATTACCGGCAGCATGATGACAGTGCCAGAAGGACCTGGAGCTCCATCAGCACCTGGCAGACCCGGACGCCCAGCAGGACCCTGAGAGAATGAAGAGGGGAATGAAATGACTACAGCAAAACCAAAAAAGAAGATAACAATAAAAATCTAATTCAGAAGTGCGCTGTAAGCCAGGCCTGTGAGATGTGGCGATGTAATAGAAAACTAGAGAGAATGATGCATTAATATAGGACGTTAATCATTTGTTATGATATTGTAGAGCAAATTAGAGCCGTGTAAAGAGAAGGTTTCCCTGAGTGCTGCAGCACTGTGCGAAAGTCCCATTCATAATTCAAATAAACAGAAAAACAATAAACATTAACGAGAATTTCTTGGGTCCATATTTTTCCTGGACACCTTCACAGCCGCCACAGAGACTCGTTATTATCATCAATTACATCATGAGCTCAATTTACTGAGCACTGATTGGTCAAACCAGGAGCTGCTTTTTAACTACATATAATACTGGACTTCCTCGAGGAGGAGAGGCTTGGAGATGGGGAAACACACACACCAACATCCAGAAAATTATGTATATATATATATATATATATATATATAAATAAAAGATCATTATTAATAAATACATTTTCTATTCATTTTGTTTATTCAAATATTAACACTTTTCTCAGCAAATAAGCACAAACTACACAAATAAACAGATTTTGAAAATGTGTCTTGGGTGCCTGAGACTTTCACACAGTACTGTACGTATCGCCTGAGGAAAATTCTCAGCATTTCTTCTGCAGTTTAACTGTGTCAGTGGCTCAGATGAGCAGTAAAATTATGTTTTCCCAATATCTGAATTGCTCCACTCTATAACAACAGAAAACACCCAGGTTTTTAACACGTAAAGCACACGGACGTGGCTTTGGTTTCACTCGTTTAGGTGCCGTGAACCCACACCAGCAGGAGCAGGGACAGAAAATGGGTCTAAGCTGCAGCCAACTGAAGGAGCTATTACTGATAATAACAAAACAATTCTGTGCTAATTATTTTTAGCCATTATCCAGGCATAAACTCTAGACTGTAAACTGTAGATAAACTGGAATAAGCAATGGAAATAAAGCAGCGATTCTGAGCCACGCAGTGATTCCATAAGGTGCGTTTACACCCAACAGTAAAAACAGCTTATTTCCTCATCATCCCCATCATTACTGCTCAACCTCACGACAACTCGCATCCCTGGTTAAACCTTCACTCAGGACTGTGTGTTCTGTGTTATTTAAGGCTCTAATTTCCCGCAATGTGAGAGCACGTGTGTGTCTAGGATCCTCTAATGACACGAATGCTCCACAGGGTGAGTAAAACACTTCACACAGTTCGGCTTCAGGGAAGACTAATGTTTATTCTAAACAACCACCCGCACGGCGATTCTGACGTTTACCAACCGCTGAGCAGAAAGTGGCGCTCAAATGTTTTTGCATGCTTAAATGGTTCTACAGGTTGATGGAAAATGTGGGGTATATGTTTCCATATAGAACCTGGTTGAAAAGGGTTCTATAAAGCACCAAAAAGGTTCTGCGATTGTTAATACGTCAAGCACTTTTTCTACACAAACATTCTCCATCAATCCGAAGAGCACTTCCACCACTCAAGGAACCCTGTAAGCATGCAAATGGTTCTTTGACTGTTCATGGGTCTATGTAGAACTATTGTTGTTGCCAAAGAACCCCTGAAGAACTCATGAGAATGAAGGAAGTCTATACTGTGATTTCTTTAGCAGGCGTCACGCTTCTTTCTCAAACGACCCTCTAAATTACTCCCATATGAGTGTGTGTGTGTGTGAGTGTGTGTGTGTGTGTGTGTGTGCGCGTGTGTTAGAATTGCTGAGGATGCAGTGAACTCCAAACACACTGCCACCTAGTGCTCGCTGTATGTGTTCCAGAATCAATGTTTATCTTTTTCTTTTACTCTTCCTTCTCTTTTATCTCCTAATTCTCTCTCTTTCCCCCTCTCTCCATTTTCTCCCCACTCCCTTTCCTTCTTTGCCCCCTCTCAATTTTCCCTCTTTCTTTCCCTTTCCCTCTTTGCCCCCCCCTTCCCCTCTCTCAATTTTCCCCCCTTTCTCTTTCCCCATCCCTGCCCATTTTCCCCTCTCTCTCTCTCTGTCTCTCTCTCTGTCTCTCTCTCTGTCTCTCTCTCTGTCTCTCTCTCTGTCTTTCAGCCGGGAACTAGTGATGATCAAAGGGGGGGGGGGTGTAATCATTTCCCCTCTCAGACAGAAAGCCCTTTGTGCTGAGGGACGTGGGACAGCCATCCTCTCACTTCCCAGAATGCCCTGGAAAGGGTTAATCCCACGGGAGGCGGAGGGGAGGAGGCAGAGTTCCACCGCAGTGAGGAAAAATAAACCACCAGCCAGACTTCAGTAAAATGAGGAGGGGGCACGTTTTCTGTCGGATCAATCAGGAATGGCGAGAACACGTTTCCACGGAGAGGAGACCGCAGACCGTTTGATCCGATAAGATGTACTGCATCACGATATGTAGGGTTAAAGTTCACCAGAACTTAAATTACTTCCATGTGGAGACCAAGAGAAGATAACTGGCCTCCTTCTCCCTCGAGCACTAGCCAATGCAGGCGTCCGTCAGCTGACATCTCAGTTTACAGAGCTAGTGTTCTCCTCAGAGCGTGTTGAGCCCCAGTGACAATGGATTAGCCCAAGTCTGGGAACATGAGCAGCTTCATGTGTTTCTAAAGCTCAGTCCCTTTTCACCCCTCACCTCCACCTCTTAGCCCTGAGCCCTCTGTTCTGCGCGTTCTCGTCTAGGGGTAGGGGCTCCTAATTCTTGGTGAGATAGAAGGGTAGGGTGAAGTGTTGGGACTGCAAACTGAGGTTCTTCAGAGACTCCAAAGAAAAACTGGTAGGACATCTGAACAAAAGACCAAAGACCCCTTTTCTCTGTTAAAAAATTACTCTGATGAAAAGTCACTAATAGCATACTAGTGTCTTGGAAGCCAACTCGCTAACTTTCCCATTCCACCTTAAATAGTCCAGCTGTTCTGACGCCTGAAGTGGCAGAATGTTACTGCTGCTCTCTTTAAGGTGGAACGGGAAAATTCAAATGTGAATCTGGAGAATCTCTGACTTCAGCTTCACATCACTGAAGAATTAGGGGGGGTGATAATAAATAACTGCCCCCCTCTTTGAAGGCGTCTGACCCCTAAATGTAACTAAAGCCCAGCAGTGAGGAGCTGAACTTTCCCCTCCTCTGCTGTCCCTGCAGACGGGCAGGGTCGCCTACAGAGCGGCGCTAGTAGCTGTTAATGAAGTGATGCTCTTTTATTAGAGGGTCTCACATCAGAGGAAGATCTCAACCACTGCCCTGTAGCTCAGGAACAAGGGGCAGCACTTGAAAACAAGAGGTCGGGGTGAAAATGAGAAATTGGATTGGGCTGAAATTTGGGAGAAAAATGGGTAAAAGTCCAAAAAAAGCTACACTGAATACACAAATTTGACTATTTAATCCAGATATTCATTAAGGCCACCATAAACAGGCCACGCCAACATTTAAGATCAATGGGCCTCGTTCAGCGACCGGTCCTAAGAACTTTCTTATTAAACCCACTTACGCAGCTCTGATGTAGACTCTGACTCACCACTGGTCTCTAAGGTGGGGTTTGCTCTTTGGTAAGAACAGAATCTACACAGTCAAGAGCACAAAGGAGGGAACAGCTGGAGAATGAGGCTCATTGTTATGAACGATGCTGACATGCAGCGGCACCCCACGTCTTTCAGCACTGCTCACTTCAGCGCACCGCACAGCTTTTCACAGTTACTACGTTAAATTAAAGACACACTGAGACCACAGAAAGCCACAGTAAATAACGAGTGGCTTTAAATATACACAGAGAAAGGCAATCAGTCCTCCAAATAAACAGACAAGTGCTAAAACTTAAGTTACCTCAGCTGAAATTTCAGGCTGAGGCCTTTCAGCTCAACAATAACCAGAGTTTAAACCAACAGCAGAGCGGTTTAACAAATCAACAGACATCTTTCATTCTGTTTATTCATCGTTAGGCTGAATGAATGACCGGCTCTAAATGTACATGGTTCTGCTGAAATACTCCTACTCACTTTATCACCGGGATCTCCACGAAGTCCTGGAGAACCCTGGATACCTGGAGCCCCCGGAATACCCTGCAGAACAAATTCACAGATACAATCACCACCATGCATGTGTCACTGGATTTTGCTTTCATTTAAAGTGACAGTTTGTAGAAAAATAATTATTTTACTGCAAACAATCATTAAAAATATTTGCACCTTTTGTTTTACAATGACAGTTATGAGATTAATGTAGCTACCAAGCAATAAAAAAACTATTCATCACCAATTAGTATCACTGAATATTTCATAACAGATACTGAATAATTCATAGTAGATGCAAAATAATTTATAGTAGACACTGAATATTTCTTATATTCAAACTGTGATTAATAAGTAAGTAATAAGTTAATAAATAAGTTATAAGTTAAAGTTCTGAATTACACCCTCAGAGTCTAAAATATTTAAGGCCTTGTTTCCGAGACGTGCTCTCGTCTTTGTGGGAGGAGAGTTTAGGGGAAAAGCTTATTTACTCACAGGAGCACCGGGAGGTCCTTGGGCTCCTTCTATAAGCATCCCCTGCAAAACAATGGAAGCAGAACGAGTGTAAGAAGGAAAAACTGAATACAGTAGCTTTCACGGGCAGGCTGTAAATCTGAGTGAAAGCAGGATGGAAAAACGCAAAAGAAAAAAAGCAGTGAAAGCCAAGAAGAAGGCAGAGACGAGGCTCGGAGTTTCCACAGTTTCACACGTTCAGAAGGTGATGAAAGACCAAACTCTGCCAAAACTCACATGTGAGAATAGACAGTGAGAATTTAAAGGTGTTCGGTATTGAGCCCCCCGCCCCCACCCCCCCACCCCCCCCAACTACCTGTTACTTCTGCAGCACTGCAACTGAAGCTAGCATGTTCACATTTACTGGCTAGCCAGAGCGGCGACTCTGCCAACTCAATGAAAACAGGCAGAAACCCGATGTACCATAATGAGAACAAACTGCTCAAACACAGTGTTCGTCATGTTCTGGTGTTATGTACCAGAATTCAGCAACAAAGCCACAACCTTCTGCCTCAACGTCAGCCTGAAACCAAAACAAACCTTTTTTTTCACCTTGTTAGTTTGTCTTCCTGCAGGAGAATGAATATTCAAAAGCACAGCTAAAACTCCTCCGAAAGAAAAACAGCACTGCTAAAATCCTCTCAAAGGAGAACAGCACAGCTGAAAATCCACCAAAACAAGAACATCTCCGCTAAACATCCTCCAAAAGGAGAACATCTCAGCTAAACATCCTCCAAAAGGAGAACATCTCTGCTAAAAATCCTCCAAAAGGAGAACATCTCAGCTAAAAATCCTCCAAAACGAGAACATCTCAGCTAAAAATCCACCAAAACGAGAAGAGCACAGCTGAAAATCCTCCAAAACGAGAACATCTCAGCTAAAAATCCTCCAAAAGGAGAACATCTCAGCTGAAACTTCTCCAAAAGGAGAACATCTCAGCTGAAAATCCTCCAAAAGGAGAACATCTCAGCTGAAACTTCTCCAAAAGGAGAACATCTCAGCTGAAAATCCCCCAAAAGGAGAACATCTCAGCTGAAACTTCTCCGAGAACATCTCAGCTCAAAATCCCCCAAAAGGAGAACATCTCAGCTGAAACTTCTCCAAAAGGAGAACATCTCAGCTGAAAATCCCCCAAAAGGAGAACATCTCAGCTGAAACTTCTCCAAAAGGAGAACATCTCAGCTGAAACTTCTCCAAAAGGAGAACATCTCAGCTGAAACTTCTCCAAAAGGAGAACATCTCAGCTGAAAATCCTCCAAAAGGAGAACATCTCAGCTGAAAATCCCCCAAAAGGAGAACATCTCAGCTGAAACTTCTCCAAAAGGAGAACATCTCAGCTGAAACTTCTCCAAAAGGAGAACATCTCAGCTGAAACTTCTCCAAAAGGAGAACATCTCAGCTGAAACTTCTCCAAAAGGAGAACATCTCAGCTGAAACTTCTCCAAAAGGAGAACATCTCAGCTGAAACCTCTCCAAAAGGAGAACATCTCAGCTGAAACTTCTCCAAAAGGAGAACATCTCAGCTGAAAATCCTCCAAAAGGAGAACATCTCAGCTGAAACTTCTCCAAAAGGAGAACATCTCAGCTCAAAATCCTCCAAAAGGAGAACATCTCAGCTCAAAATCCTCCAAAAGGAGAACATCTCAGCTGAAACTTCTCCAAAAGGAGAACATCTCAGCTGAAAATCCTCCAAAAGGAGAACATCTCAGCTGAAACTTCTCCAAAAGGAGAACATCTCAGCTCAAAATCCTCCAAAAGGAGAACATCTCAGCTGAAACTTCTCCAAAAGGAGAACATCTCAGCTCAAAATCCTCCAAAAGGAGAACATCTCAGCTCAAAATCCTCCAAAAGGAGAACATCTCAGCTGAAACTTCTCCAAAAGGAGAACATCTCAGCTGAAACTTCTCCAAAAGGAGAACATCTCAGCTGAAACTTCTCCAAAAAGAGAACATCTCAGCTGAAAATCCCCCAAAAGGAGAACATCTCAGCTAAGAATCTTCCAACAAGAAATCTAGATGGCTTTTATTGGTGTGAAATAAAATGAACATGTTAGGCCGTTTTTACTGCCCAGCCTGGATTTAGTAGAATAGAGAAGTGGGTCTTACCGGCTCGATGACTGCAGGTTCCCCTTTCTGCCCTTTCTCACCTCCGTAACCACCACCCACCTACACAGGACAGACAGAACGAGAAGAGTCCTTCAGTCAGACAGGCGTTACTCACTGACCAGACTAAACAACCTCCAAACAGTACGTTAGAAATGATTCCAGCGCTGCGCCAGCGTAGTCGGCAGCGCTAAGGGACCCAGATCTTCATCACATTTCAAGAGTTTAAATGAGCACTGTGAGATTTTAAGGCACGTACATTAGGAAGATCAAGCATGTCGTGTTTGACTGTTTTACATTTTTATTCCAGGCATGAAAAGAGGAAACAAAGCCTAGAAACAAAGCATGGGCACCGCCTTTATGGGCACATGTTCCACAACCTGGAACAGAAGATGGATAGATAGATAGATAGATAGATAGATAGATAGATAGATAGATAGATAGATAGATAGATAGACAGGCAGACAGACAGACAGACAGACAGACAGACAGACAGACAGATAGATAGATAGATAGATAGATAGATAGACAGACAGACAGACAGACAGATAGATAGATAGATAGATAGATAGATAGATAGATAGATAGACAGGCAGACAGTCAGATAGACAGATAGACAGACAGACAGACAGACAGACAGACAGACAGACAGACAGATAGATAGATAGATAGATAGACAGACAGACAGACAGACAGACAGACAGACAGACAGACAGATAGATAGATAGATAGATAGATAGATAGATAGATAGATAGATAGATAGATAGATTCTTATTCTTAAGAATAAATTTTTAATTTCCTTCTATGAATATGAACAAGTCAACCTCAGTTTCATGAATGATGCAGTATGTTTATTTTAAACAAACACACACACACACACACACACACACACACACACACACACACACACACACACACACACACACACACACACACACACCAACCAAGTGTCAAAATTCTCTCCACAGTCTCACTGTGTCACATTTACCCCAGTAGCACAGCCACAAACAGCACAGTAACGCACAGTAACACACCCACGACAACAGCGACAACAACACAGCCACATATACCACAGTAACACAGCTACAGACAACACACATCACAATAACAGTCACGTATACCGCAGTAACACAATGACACACATCACAATAACAGCCACTAATACTAGAATAACAGTCACATACATATCACAATACCAGTCACAGAAATAATAAACAGTGACTCAGCCACACAATAATAACACAGCCACACTTACCACAGTAACACAGCCAGACACAACAAACATCTACAATAACAGTCACATATAACAAAATGACACAACACACATCACAATACCACAGTCACAGAAATAACAACAGTCACACAAATCACAGTAACTCAAGTCTCATATACTACAGTAACACAGCCACACACAAGACTATAACACAGTCACAGGTACCCCAGTCACACACATCACAGTAACTCTCAAGTCTCTATTACCACAGTAACACAGCCACACATGAGACAATTACACAGCCACATTTACTACAGTAACACAGCCACACACAACAAAAACAGCGCACAGTAACACAGCTACACACAAGACAATAACGCAGACACACAGACAAGATAACAGTAACATATTCCACAGTAACATGGCCACACACAAGACAACAACACAGCCACATTTACCACAGTAACACAGCCACACACAAGACTATAACACAGTCACAGGAACCCCAGTCACACACATCACAGTAACTCTCAAGTCTCTATTACCACAGTAACACAGCCCCACATGAGACATATACACAGCCACATTTACTCCAGTGACACAGCCACACACAAGACAATAACACAGTCACAGGTACTCCAGTCACACACATCACAGTAACTCTGAAGTCTCTATTACCACAGTAACACAGCCACACATGAGACAATTACACAGCCACATTTACTCCAGTGACACAGCCACACACAACAAAAACAGCGCACAGTAACACAGCTACACAGCTACACACACAACTCACATACACTACAGTAATGCAGTCACACACTAAATAACAGTCACATATACCACAGTAACACAGTCACATATACCACAATAACGCAGTCACATATACCACAGTAAAACAGTCACATATACCACAGTAATGCAGTCACACACTAAATAACAGTCACATATACCACAGTAACGCAGTCACATATACCACAGTAACGCAGTCACACACTAAATAACAGTCACATATACCACAGTAACGCAGTCACATATACCACAGTAACGCAGTCACACACTAAATAACAGTCACATATACCACAGTAACGCAGTCACATATACCACAGTAACGCAGTCACATATACCACAGTAACGCAGTCACACACTAAATAACACTCACATATACCACAGTAACACAGTCACATATACCACAGTAACACAGTCACACACTAAATAACAGTCATATATACCACAGTAACACAGTCACATATACCACAGTAACGCAGTCACACACTAAATAACAGTCACATATACCACAGTAACACAGTCACACACTAAATAACAGTCATATATACCACAGTAACACAGTCACATATACCACAGTAACGCAGTCACACACTAAATAACAGTCACATATACCACAGTAACACAGTCACATATACCACAGTAACACAGTCACATATACCACAGTAACGCAGTCACACACTAAATAACAGTCACATATACCACAGTAACACAGTCACATATACCACAATAACGAAGTCACATATACCACAGTAACGCAGTCACATATACCACAGTAACGAAGTCACATATACTACAGTAACGCAGTCACATATATTACAGTAACGCAGTCACATTTACTACAGTGACACAGCCACACACAAAACAATAATGCAGTCACACACGTCACAGTAACACAGTCACATATACTACAGTAATGCAGTCACACACTAAATAACAGTCACATATACTACAGTAATGCAGTCACACACACTAAATTAGTCACATATACCACAATAACAGTCACATATACCATAGTAACACAGTCACATATCCTACAGTAATCCAGTCACACATATCGCAGTAATGAAGTTACATATAGTACAGTTACAGAGTCATATATACCACAGAAACGCAGTCACATATACTACAGTAATGCAGTCACACACACTAAATTAGTCACATATACCACAATAACAGTCACATATACCACAATAATGCAGTCACATACACTACAGTAACACAGTCACATACACCACAGTGACACAGCCACACACAAAACAATAATGCCGTCATACACGTCACAGTAACATAGTCACATATATTACAGTAATGCAGTCTCACACACTAAATAACAGTCACATATACCACAGTAAAGCAGTCACATAAACCACAATAATACAGTCACATATACCACAGTAATCCAGTCACATACACTACAGAAACAAAGTAACACATACCAGAGTAACACAGTCACATACACCACAGTAACGCAGTCACATATACTACAGTAACGCAGTCACATATATTACAGTAACACAGTCACATATACCACAGTAACACAGTCACATATACCACAGTAACACAGTCACATATACTACAGTAACAAAGTCACATATATTACAGTAACACAGTCACATATACCACAATAACAGTCACATATACCACAGTAACACAGTCACATACACTACAGTAACACAGTCACATATATTACAGTAACACAGTAACATATACCACAGTAACGCAGTCACATACACTACAGTAACGCAGTCACATATACCACAGTAACACAGTCACATATACCACAGTAACGCAGTCACATATACCATAGTAACACAGCCACACACAAAACAATAATGCAGTCACAAATGTCACAGTAACACAGTCACGTATACTACAGTAATGCAGTCACACACTAAATAACAGTCACATATACTACAGTAACGCAGTCACATACACTACAGTAACGCAGTCACGTACACTACAGTAACACAGTCACACACACTAAAGTAACACAGTCACATACACTACAGTAATGCAGTCACATACACTACAGTAATGCAGTCACATACACTACAGTAATGCAGTCACACACTAAATAACAGTCACATATACTACAGTAACGCAGTCACATACACTACAGTAACGCAGTCACGTACACTACAGTAAAACAGTCACACACACTAAAGTAACACAGTCACATACACTACAGTAACGCAGTCACATACACTACAGTAACGCTGTCACATATACCACAGTAATGCAGTCACACACTAAATAACAGTCACATATACCACAGTAAAACAGTCACATATACCACAGTAACACAGTCACACACTAAATAACAGTCACATATACCACAGTAACGCAGTCACATATACCACAGTAACGCAGTCACATATACCACTGTAACGCAGTCACATATACCACAGTAATGCAGTCACACACTAAATAACAGTCACATATACCACAGTAAAACAGTCACATATACCACAGTAACACAGTCACACACTAAATAACAGTCACTTATACCACAGTAACGCAGTCACATATACCACAGTAATGCAGTCACACACTAAATAACAGTCACATATACCACAGTAACACAGTCACATATACCACAGTAACGCAGTCACATATACCACAGTAACGCAGTCACATATACCACAGTAACGCAGTCACATATACTACAGTAACGCAGTGACATATATTACAGTAACGCAGTCACATTTACTACAGTGACACAGCCACACACAAAACAATAATGCAGTCACACACGTCACAGTAACACAGTCACATATACTACAGTAATGCAGTCACACACTAAATAACAGTCACATATACTACAGTAACACAGTCACATACACTACAGTAACGCAGTCACATATACTACAGTAATGCAGTCACACACACTAAATTAGTCACATATACCACAATAACAGTCACATATACCACAGTAACACAGTCACATATCCTACAGTAATCCAGTCACACATATCGCAGTAATGAAGTTACATATAGTACAGTTACAGAGTCATATATACCACAGTAACACAGTCACATATACTACAGTAATGCAGTCACACACACTAAATTAGTCACATATACCACAATAACAGTCACATATACCACAATAATGGAGTCACATACACTACAGTAACACAGTCACATACACCACAGTGACACAGCCACACACAAAACAATAATGCCGTCATACACGTCACAGTAACACAGTCACATATATTACAGTAATGCAGTCTCACACACTAAATAACAGTCACATATACCACAGTAAAGCAGTCACATAAACCACAATAATACAGTCACATATACCACAGTAATCCAGTCACATACACTACAGTAACAAAGACACACATACCAGAGTAACACAGTCACATATACCACAGTAACGCAGTCACATATACTACAGTAATGCAGTCACATATATTACAGTAACACAGTCACATATACTACAGTAACAAAGTCACACATACCACAATAACAGTCACATATACCACAGTAACACAGTCACATACACTACAGTAACACAGTCACATATATTACAGTAACACAGTCACATATACCACAGTAACACAGTCACATACACTACAGTAACGCAGTCACATACACTACAGTAACGCAGTCACATATACCACAGTAACACAGTCACATATACCACAGTAACGCAGTCACATATACTACAGTAACGCAGTCACATATACCACAGTAACACAGCCACACACAAAACAATAATGCAGTCACAAATGTCACAGTAACACAGTCACGTATACTACAGTAATGCAGTCACACACTAAATAACAGTCACATATACTACAGTAACGCAGTCACATTCACTACAGTAACACAGCCACACACAAGACAATAATGCAGTCACAAATGTCACAGTAACACAGTCACGTATACTACAGTAATGCAGTCACACACTAAATAACAGTCACATATACTACAGTAACACAGTCACACACACTAAAGTAACACAGTCACATACACTACAGTAACGCAGTCACATACACTACAGTAATGCAGTCACATACACTACAGTAATGCAGTCACACACTAAATAACAGTCACATATACCACAATAACACAGTCACATATACCACAGTAACGCTGTCACATATACCACAGTAACGCAGTCACATATACCACAGTAACACAGTCACACACTAAATAACAGTCACATATATTACAGTAACGCAGTCACATATACCACTGTAACGCAGTCACATATACCACAGTAATGCAGTCACACACTAAATAACAGTCACATATACCACAGTAACACAGTCACATATACCACAGTAACGCAGTCACATATACCACAGTAACGCAGTCACATATACCACAGTAACACAGTCACATATATTACAGTAACGCAGTCACATTTACTACAGTGACACAGCCACACACAAAACAATAATGCAGTCACACACGTCACAGTAACACAGTCACATATACTACAGTAATGCAGTCACACACTAAATAACAGTCACATATACTACAGTAACACAGTCACATACACTACAGTAACGCAGTCACATATACTACAGTAATGCAGTCACACACACTAAATTAGTCACATATACCACAATAACAGTCACATATACCATAGGAACACAGTCACATATCCTACAGTAATCCAGTCACACATATCGCAGTAATGAAGTTACATATAGTACAGTTACAGAGTCATATATACCACAGTAACACAGTCACATATACTACAGTAACAAAGTCATATATACCACAGTAACACAGTCACATACACTACAGTAACGCAGTCACATACACTACAGTAACGCAGTCACATATACCACAGTAACACAGTCACATATACCACAGTAAAACAGTCACATATACCACAGTAACACAGCCACACACAAAACAATAATGCAGTCACAAATGTCACAGTAACACAGTCACGTATACTACAGTAATGCAGTCACACACTAAATAACAGTCACATATACTACAGTAACGCAGTCACATTCACTACAGTAACACAGCCACACACAAAACAATAATGCAGTCACAAATGCCACAGTAACACAGTCACGTATACTACAGTAATGCAGTCACACACTAAATAACAGTCACATATACTACAGTAACGCAGTCACATACACTACAGTAACACAGTCACATACACTACAGTAACGCAGTCACATACACTACAGTAACACAGTCACATACAATACAGTAATGCAGTCACATACACTACAGTAATGCAGTCACACACTAAATAACAGTCACATATACCACAGTAACACAGTCACATATACCACAGTAACGCAGTCACATATACCACAGTAATGCAGTCACACACTAAATAACAGTCACATATACCACAGTAACGCAGTCACATATACCACAGTAAAACAGTCACATATACCAAAGTAATGCAGTCACACACTAAATAACAGTCACATATACCACAGTAACGCAGTCACATATACCACAGTAATGCAGTCACACACTAAATAACAGTCACATATACCACAGTAATGCAGTCACACACTAAATAACAGTCACATATACCACAGTAACGCAGTCACATACACTACAGTAACGCAGTCACGTACACTACAGTAACACAGTCACACACACTAAAGTAACACAGTCACATACACTACAGTAACGCAGTCACATACACTACAGTAACGCTGTCACATATACCACAGTAATGCAGTCACACACTAAATAACAGTCACATATACCACAGTAAAACAGTCACATATACCACAGTAACACAGTCACACACTAAATAACAGTCACATATACCACAGTAACGCAGTCACATATACCACAGTAACGCAGTCACATATACCACTGTAACGCAGTCACATATACCACAGTAATGCAGTCACACACTAAATAACAGTCACATATACCACAGTAAAACAGTCACATATACCACAGTAACACAGTCACACACTAAATAACAGTCACTTATACCACAGTAACGCAGTCACATATACCACAGTAATGCAGTCACACACTAAATAACAGTCACATATACCACAGTAACACAGTCACATATACCACAGTAACGCAGTCACATATACCACAGTAACGCAGTCACATATACCACAGTAACGCAGTCACATATATTACAGTAACGCAGTCACATTTACTACAGTGACACAGCCACACACAAAACAATAATGCAGTCACACACGTCACAGTAACACAGTCACATATACTACAGTAATGCAGTCACACACTAAATAACAGTCACATATACTACAGTAACACAGTCACATACACTACAGTAACGCAGTCACATATACTACAGTAATGCAGTCACACACACTAAATTAGTCACATATACCACAATAACAGTCACATATACCATAGGAACACAGTCACATATCCTACAGTAATCCAGTCACACATATCGCAGTAATGAAGTTACATATAGTACAGTTACAGAGTCATATATACCACAGTAACACAGTCACATATACTACAGTAATGCAGTCACACACACTAAATTAGTCACATATACCACAATAACAGTCACATATACCACAATAATGGAGTCACATACACTACAGTAACACAGTCACATACACCACAGTGACACAGCCACACACAAAACAATAATGCCGTCATACACGTCACAGTAACACAGTCACATATATTACAGTAATGCAGTCTCACACACTAAATAACAGTCACATATACCACAGTAAAGCAGTCACATAAACCACAATAATACAGTCACATATACCACAGTAATCCAGTCACATACACTACAGTAACAAAGACACACATACCAGAGTAACACAGTCACATATACCACAGTAACGCAGTCACATATACTACAGTAATGCAGTCACATATATTACAGTAACACAGTCACATATACTACAGTAACAAAGTCACACATACCACAATAACAGTCACATATACCACAGTAACACAGTCACATACACTACAGTAACACAGTCACATATATTACAGTAACACAGTCACATATACCACAGTAACACAGTCACATACACTACAGTAACGCAGTCACATACACTACAGTAACGCAGTCACATATACCACAGTAACACAGTCACATATACCACAGTAAAACAGTCACATATACCACAGTAACGCAGTCACATATACCACAGTAACACAGCCACACACAAAACAATAATGCAGTCACAAATGTCACAGTAACACAGTCACGTATACTACAGTAATGCAGTCACACACTAAATAACAGTCACATATACTACAGTAACGCAGTCACATTCACTACAGTAACACAGCCACACACAAGACAATAATGCAGTCACAAATGTCACAGTAACACAGTCACGTATACTACAGTAATGCAGTCACACACTAAATAACAGTCACATATACTACAGTAACACAGTCACACACACTAAAGTAACACAGTCACATACACTACAGTAACGCAGTCACATACACTACAGTAATGCAGTCACATACACTACAGTAATGCAGTCACACACTAAATAACAGTCACATATACCACAATAACACAGTCACATATACCACAGTAACGCTGTCACATATACCACAGTAACGCAGTCACATATACCACAGTAACACAGTCACACACTAAATAACAGTCACATATATTACAGTAACGCAGTCACATATACCACTGTAACGCAGTCACATATACCACAGTAATGCAGTCACACACTAAATAACAGTCACATATACCACAGTAACACATTCACATATACCACAGTAACGCAGTCACATATACCACAGTAACGCAGTCACATATACCACAGTAACACAGTCACATATATTACAGTAACGCAGTCACATTTACTACAGTGACACAGCCACACACAAAACAATAATGCAGTCACACACGTCACAGTAACACAGTCACATATACTACAGTAATGCAGTCACACACTAAATAACAGTCACATATACTACAGTAACACAGTCACATACACTACAGTAACGCAGTCACATATACTACAGTAATGCAGTCACACACACTAAATTAGTCACATATACCACAATAACAGTCACATATACCATAGGAACACAGTCACATATCCTACAGTAATCCAGTCACACATATCGCAGTAATGAAGTTACATATAGTACAGTTACAGAGTCATATATACCACAGTAACACAGTCACATATACTACAGTAACAAAGTCACATATACCACAGTAACACAGTCACATACACTACAGTAACGCAGTCACATACACTACAGTAACGCAGTCACATATACCACAGTAACACAGTCACATATACCACAGTAAAACAGTCACATATACCACAGTAACACAGCCACACACAAAACAATAATGCAGTCACAAATGTCACAGTAACACAGTCACGTATACTACAGTAATGCAGTCACACACTAAATAACAGTCACATATACTACAGTAACGCAGTCACATTCACTACAGTAACACAGCCACACACAAAACAATAATGCAGTCACAAATGTCACAGTAACACAGTCACGTATACTACAGTAATGCAGTCACACACTAAATAACAGTCACATATACTACAGTAACGCAGTCACATACACTACAGTAACACAGTCACATACACTACAGTAACGCAGTCACATACACTACAGTAACACAGTCACATACAATACAGTAATGCAGTCACATACACTACAGTAATGCAGTCACACACTAAATAACAGTCACATATACCACAGTAACACAGTCACATATACCACAGTAACGCAGTCACATATACCACAGTAATGCAGTCACACACTAAATAACAGTCACATATACCACAGTAACGCAGTCACATATACCACAGTAAAACAGTCACATATACCAAAGTAATGCAGTCACACACTAAATAACAGTCACATATACCACAGTAACGCAGTCACATATACCACAGTAATGCAGTCACACACTAAATAACAGTCACATATACCACAGTAATGCAGTCACACACTAAATAACAGTCACATATACCACAGTAACGCAGTCACATACACTACAGTAACGCAGTCACGTACACTACAGTAACACAGTCACACACACTAAAGTAACACAGTCACATACACTACAGTAACGCAGTCACATACACTACAGTAACGCTGTCACATATACCACAGTAATGCAGTCACACACTAAATAACAGTCACATATACCACAGTAAAACAGTCACATATACCACAGTAACACAGTCACACACTAAATAACAGTCACATATACCACAGTAACGCAGTCACATATACCACAGTAACGCAGTCACATATACCACTGTAACGCAGTCACATATACCACAGTAATGCAGTCACACACTAAATAACAGTCACATATACCACAGTAAAACAGTCACATATACCACAGTAACACAGTCACACACTAAATAACAGTCACTTATACCACAGTAACGCAGTCACATATACCACAGTAATGCAGTCACACACTAAATAACAGTCACATATACCACAGTAACACAGTCACATATACCACAGTAACGCAGTCACATATACCACAGTAACGCAGTCACATATACCACAGTAACGCAGTCACATATACTACAGTAACGCAGTGACATATATTACAGTAACGCAGTCACATTTACTACAGTGACACAGCCACACACAAAACAATAATGCAGTCACACACGTCACAGTAACACAGTCACATATACTACAGTAATGCAGTCACACACTAAATAACAGTCACATATACTACAGTAACACAGTCACATACACTACAGTAACGCAGTCACATATACTACAGTAATGCAGTCACACACACTAAATTAGTCACATATACCACAATAACAGTCACATATACCATAGGAACACAGTCACATATCCTACAGTAATCCAGTCACACATATCGCAGTAATGAAGTTACATATAGTACAGTTACAGAGTCATATATACCACAGTAACACAGTCACATATACTACAGTAATGCAGTCACACACACTAAATTAGTCACATATACCACAATAACAGTCACATATACCACAATAATGGAGTCACATACACTACAGTAACACAGTCACATACACCACAGTGACACAGCCACACACAAAACAATAATGCCGTCATACACGTCACAGTAACACAGTCACATATATTACAGTAATGCAGTCTCACACACTAAATAACAGTCACATATACCACAGTAAAGCAGTCACATAAACAACAATAATACAGTCACATATACCACAGTAATCCAGTCACATACACTACAGTAACAAAGACACACATACCAGAGTAACACAGTCACATATACCACAGTAACGCAGTCACATATACTACAGTAATGCAGTCACATATATTACAGTAACACAGTCACATATACTACAGTAACAAAGTCACACATACCACAATAACAGTCACATATACCACAGTAACACAGTCACATACACTACAGTAACACAGTCACATATATTACAGTAACACAGTCACATATACCACAGTAACACAGTCACATACACTACAGTAACGCAGTCACATACACTACAGTAACGCAGTCACATATACCACAGTAACACAGTCACATATACCACAGTAAAACAGTCACATATACCACAGTAACGCAGTCACATATACCACAGTAACACAGCCACACACAAAACAATAATGCAGTCACAAATGTCACAGTAACACAGTCACGTATACTACAGTAATGCAGTCACACACTAAATAACAGTCACATATACTACAGTAACGCAGTCACATTCACTACAGTAACACAGCCACACACAAGACAATAATGCAGTCACAAATGTCACAGTAACACAGTCACGTATACTACAGTAATGCAGTCACACACTAAATAACAGTCACATATACTACAGTAACACAGTCACACACACTAAAGTAACACAGTCACATACACTACAGTAACGCAGTCACATACACTACAGTAATGCAGTCACATACACTACAGTAATGCAGTCACACACTAAATAACAGTCACATATACCACAATAACACAGTCACATATACCACAGTAACGCTGTCACATATACCACAGTAACGCAGTCACATATACCACAGTAACACAGTCACACACTAAATAACAGTCACATATATTACAGTAACGCAGTCACATATACCACTGTAACGCAGTCACATATACCACAGTAATGCAGTCACACACTAAATAACAGTCACATATACCACAGTAACACATTCACATATACCACAGTAACGCAGTCACATATACCACAGTAACGCAGTCACATATACCACAGTAACACAGTCACATATATTACAGTAACGCAGTCACATTTACTACAGTGACACAGCCACACACAAAACAATAATGCAGTCACACACGTCACAGTAACACAGTCACATATACTACAGTAATGCAGTCACACACTAAATAACAGTCACATATACTACAGTAACACAGTCACATACACTACAGTAACGCAGTCACATATACTACAGTAATGCAGTCACACACACTAAGTTAGTCACATATACCACAATAACAGTCACATATACCATAGGAACACAGTCACATATCCTACAGTAATCCAGTCACACATATCGCAGTAATGAAGTTACATATAGTACAGTTACAGAGTCATATATACCACAGTAACACAGTCACATATACTACAGTAACAAAGTCACATATACCACAGTAACACAGTCACATACACTACAGTAACGCAGTCACATACACTACAGTAACGCAGTCACATATACCACAGTAACACAGTCACATATACCACAGTAAAACAGTCACATATACCACAGAAACGCAGTCACATATACCACAGTAACACAGCCACACACAAAACAATAATGCAGTCACAAATGTCACAGTAACACAGTCACGTATACTACAGTAATGCAGTCACACACTAAATAACAGTCACATATACTACAGTAACGCAGTCACATTCACTACAGTAACACAGCCACACACAAAACAATAATGCAGTCACAAATGCCACAGTAACACAGTCACGTATACTACAGTAATGCAGTCACACACTAAATAACAGTCACATATACTACAGTAACGCAGTCACATACACTACAGTAACACAGTCACATACACTACAGTAACGCAGTCACATACACTACAGTAACACAGTCACATACAATACAGTAATGCAGTCACATACACTACAGTAATGCAGTCACACACTAAATAACAGTCACATATACCACAGTAACACAGTCACATATACCACAGTAACGCAGTCACATATACCACAGTAATGCAGTCACACACTAAATAACAGTCACATATACCACAGTAACGCAGTCACATATACCACAGTAAAACAGTCACATATACCAAAGTAATGCAGTCACACACTAAATAACAGTCACATATACCACAGTAACGCAGTCACATATACCACAGTAATGCAGTCACACACTAAATAACAGTCACATATACCACAGTAATGCAGTCACACACTAAATAACAGTCACATATACCACAGTAACACAGTCACATATACCACAGTAACACAGTCACGTATACCACAGTAACGCAGTCACATATACCACAGTAACGCAGTCACATATACCACAGTAAAACAGTCACATATACTACAGTAACGCAGTCACATATATTACAGTAACGCAGTCACATTTACTACAGTGACACAGCCACACACAAAACAATAATGCAGTCACACACGTCACAGTAACACAGTCACATATACTACAGTAATGCAGTCACACACTAAATAACAGTCACATATACTACAGTAACACAGTCACATACACTACAGTAACACAGTCACATATACTACAGTAATGCAGTCACATACACTACAGTAACACAGTCACATACACCACAGTGACACAGCCACACACAAAAAAATAATGCAGTCATACACGTCACAGTAACACAGTCACATATATTACAGTAATGCAGTCTCACACACTAAATAACAGTCACATATACCACAATAAAGCAGTCACATAAACCACAATAATACAGTCACATATACCATAGTAATCCAGTCACATACAATACAGTAACAAAGTCACACATACCAGAGTAACACAGTCACATATACCACAGTAACGCAGTCACATATACTACAGTAACGCAGTCACATATATTACAGTAACACAGTCACATATACCACAGTAACACAGTCACATATACCACAGTAACACAGTCACATACACTACAGTAACGCAGTCACATATACCACAGTAACACAGTCACATATACCACAGTAACGCAGTCACATATACCACAGTAAAACAGTCACATATACCACAGTAACGCAGTCACATATATTACGGTAACACAGTCACATTTACTACAGTAACACAGCCACACACAAAACAATAATGCAGTCACAAATGTCACAGTAACACAGTCACATATACTACAGTAACGCAGTCACATATACTACAGTAACGCAGTCACATACACTACAGTAACAGTCACATACACTACAGTAACGCAGTCACATACACTACAGTAATGCAGTCACATACACTACAGTAATGCAGTCACACACTAAATAACAGTCACATATACTACAGTAACGCAGTCACATATACTACAGTAACGCAGTCACATACACTACAGTAACACAGTCACATACACTACAGTAACGCAGTCACATACACTACAGTAATGCAGTCACATACACTACAGTAATGCAGTCACACACTAAATAACAGTCACATATACCACAGTAACACAGTCACATATACCACAGTAACGCAGTCACACACTAAATAACAGTCACATATACCACAGTAACGCAGTCACATATACCACAGTAACGCAGTCACATATACCACAGTAATGCAGTCACACACTAAATAACAGTCACATATACCACAGTAACGCAGTCACATATACCACAGTAACGCAGTCACATATACCACAGTAACACAGTCACATATACCACAGTAACGCAGTCACACACTAAATAACAGTCACATATACCACAGTAACACAGTCACATATACCACAGTAACGCAGTCACATATACCACAGTAAAACAGTCACATATACCACAGTAATGCAGTCACATATACCACAGTAACGCAGTCACATATACCACAGTAAGGCAGTCACATATACCACAGTAAAACAGTCACATATACTACAGTAACGCAGTCACATATATTACAGTAACGCAGTCACATTTACTACAGTGACACAGCCACACACAAAACAATAATGCAGTCACACACGTCACAGTAACACAGTCACATATACTACAGTAATGCAGTCACACACTAAATAACAGTCACATATACTACAGTAACACAGTCACATACACTACAGTAACACAGTCACATACACTACAGTAATGCAGTCACATACACTACAGTAACGCAGTCACATATACTACAGTAACACAGTCACATACACTACAGTAACACAGTCACATACACTACAGTAACACAGTCACATATACTACAGTAATGCAGTCACATACACTACAGTAACACAGTCATATACACCACAGTGACACAGCCACACACAAAACAATAATGCAGTCATACACGTCACAGTAACACAGTCACATATATTACAGTAATGCAGTCTCACACACTAAATAACAGTCACATATACCACAATAAAGCAGTCACATAAACCACAATAATACAGTCACATATACCATAGTAATCCAGTCACATACACTACAGTAACAAAGTCACACATACCAGAGTAACACAGTCACATATACTACAGTAACGCAGTCACATATATTACAGTAACACAGTCACATATACCACAGTAACACAGTCACATATACCACAGTAACACAGTCACATACACTACAGTAACGCAGTCACATATACCACAGTAACACAGTCACATATACCACAGTAACGCAGTCACATATACCACAGTAAAACAGTCACATATACCACAGTAACGCAGTCACATATATTACAGTAACACAGTCACATTTACTACAGTAACACAGCCACACACAAAACAATAATGCAGTCACAAATGTCACAGTAACACAGTCACGTATACTACAGTAATGCAGTCACACACTGAATAACAGTCACATATACTACAGTAACGCAGTCACATATACTACAGTAACGCAGTCACATACACTACAGTAACACAGTCACATATACTACAGTAACGCAGTCACATATACTACAGTAACGCAGTCACATACACTACAGTAACACAGTCACGTATACTACAGTAATGCAGTCACACACTAAATAACAGTCACATATACTACAGTAACGCAGTCACATATACTACAGTAACGCAGTCACATACACTACAGTAATGCAGTCACATACACTACAGTAATGCAGTCATATACACTACAGTAATGCAGTCACACACTAAATAACAGTCACATATACTACAGTAACGCAGTCACATATACTACAGTAACGCAGTCACATACACTACAGTAACACAGTCACATACACTACAGTAATGCAGTCACATACACTACAGTAATGCAGTCACACACTAAATAACAGTCACATATACTACAGTAACGCAGTCACATATACTACAGTAACGCAGTCACATACACTACAGTAACGCAGTCACATATACCACAGTAACGCAGTCACATATACCACAGTAATGCAGTCACACACTAAATAACAGTCACATATACCACAGTAACGCAGTCACATATACCACAGTAACGCAGTCACATATACCACAGTAAAACAGTCACATATACTACAGTAACGCAGTCACATATATTACAGTAACGCAGTCACATTTACTACAGTGACACAGCCACACACAAAACAATAATGCAGTCACACACGTCACAGTAACACAGTCACATATACTACAGTAATGCAGTCACACACTAAATAACAGTCACATACACTACAGTAACAGTCACATACACTATAGTAACGCAGTCACATACACTACAGTAACGCAGTCACATATACCACAATAATACAGTCACATATATTACTGTAACACAATCATATATACCACAGTAACGCAGTCACATACATTACAGTAACACAATCATATATACCACAATAACACAGTCACACACCCCACAGTAACACAGTCACAAATACCACAGATGTCACAGACATATCACATCAGCACAGTTACAGAAATAACAATAACGCACATCACAGACACTCAGTGACAGTGTATCAATATAACAGTCACAATAACACAGTCTCTCTCCTTCTCTCACATACACCACAGTAACATACCATCATCATACATAGCACAGTAACACAGTCACACACAAGACAATTACTGTCACATGTACCACATTAACGCACTCCACAATAACACTGACACGACAATATTGCTGCATCCCAGCACTATAAGCCTGCAACTCACCCAAATAACTCTGCATCACAGCACTATAAACCTGCAACTCACCCAAATAACGCTGCATCACAGCACTATAAACCTGCAACTCACCCAAATAACGCTGCATCACAGCACTATAAACCTGCAACTCACCCAAATAACGCTGCATCACAGCACTATAAACCTGCAACTCACCCAAATAACGCTGCATCACAGCACTATAAACCTGCAACTCACCCAAATAACGCTGCATCCCAGCACTATAAACCTGCAACTCACCCAAATAACGCTGCATCCCAGCACTATAAACCTGCAACTCACCCAAATAACGCTGCATCCCAGCACTATAAACCTGCAACTCACCCAAATAACGCTGCATCCCAGCACTATAAACCTGCAACTCACCCAAATAACGCTGCATCCCAGCACTATAAACCTGCAACTCACCCAAATAACGCTGCATCCCAGCACTATAAACCTGCAACTCACCCAAATAACGCTGCATCCCAGCACTATAAACCTGCAACTCACCCAAATAACGCTGCATCCCAGCACTATAAACCTGCAACTCACCCAAATAACGCTGCATCCCAGCACTATAAACCTGCAACTCACCCAAATAACGCTGCATCCCAGCACTATAAACCTGCAACTCACCCAAATAACGCTGCATCCCAGCACTATAAACCTGCAACTCACCCAAATAACGCTGCATCCCAGCACTATAAGCCTGCAACTCACCCAAATAACGCTGCATCCCAGCACTATAAACCTGCAACTCACCCAAATAACGCTGCATCACAGCACTATAAACCTGCAACTCACCCAAATAACGCTGCATCACAGCACTATAAACCTGCAACTCACCCAAATAACGCTGCATCACAGCACTATAAACCTGCAACTCACCCAAATAACGCTGCATCACAGCACTATAAACCTGCAACTCACCCAAATAACGCTGCATCACAGCACTATAAACCTGCAACTCACCCAAATAACGCTGCATCACAGCACTATAAACCTGCAACACACCCAAATAACGCTGCATCACAGCACTATAAACCTGCAACTCACCCAAATAACGCTGCATCCCAGCACTATAAACCTGCAACTCACCCAAATAACGCTGCATCCCAGCACTATAAACCTGCAACTCACCCAAATAACGCTGCATCCCAGCACTATAAACCTGCAACTCACCCAAATAACGCTGCATCCCAGCACTATAAACCTGCAACTCACCCAAATAACGCTGCATCCCAGCACTATAAACCTGCAACTCACCCAAATAACGCTGCATCCCAGCACTATAAACCTGCAACTCACCCAAATAACGCTGCATCCCAGCACTATAAACCTGCAACTCACCCAAATAACGCTGCATCCCAGCACTATAAACCTGCAACTCACCCAAATAACGCTGCATCCCAGCACTATAAACCTGCAACTCACCCAAATAACGCTGCATCCCAGCACTATAAACCTGCAACTCACCCAAATAACGCTGCATCCCAGCACTATAAACCTGCAACTCACCCAAATAACGCTGCATCCCAGCACTATAAACCTGCAACTCACCCAAATAACGCTGCATCCCAGCACTATAAACCTGCAACTCACCCAAATAACGCTGCATCACAGCACTATAAACCTGCAACTCACCCAAATAACGCTGCATCCCAGCACTATAAACCTGCAACTCACCCAATTAACGCTGCATCCCAGCACTATAAACCTGCAACTCACCCAAATAACGCTGCATCCCAGCACTATAAACCTGCAACTCACCCAAATAACGCTGCATCCCAGCACTATAAACCTGCAACTCACCCAAATAACGCTGCATCCCAGCACTATAAACCTGCAACTCACCCAAATAACGCTGCATCCCAGCACTATAAACCTGCAACTCACCCAAATAACGCTGCATCCCAGCACTATAAACCTGCAACTCACCCAAATAACGCTGCATCCCAGCACTATAAACCTGCAACTCACCCAAATAACGCTGCATCCCAGCACTATAAACCTGCAACTCACCCAAATAACGCTGCATCCCAGCACTATAAACCTGCAACTCACCCAAATAACGCTGCATCCCAGCACTATAAACCTGCAACTCACCCAAATAACGCTGCATCCCAGCACTATAAACCTGCAACTCACCCAAATAACGCTGCATCACAGCACTATAAACCTGCAACTCACCCAAATAACGCTGCATCCCAGCACTATAAACCTGCAACTCACCCAAATAACGCTGCATCACAGCACTATAAACCTGCAACTCACCCAAATAACGCTGCATCCCAGCACTATAAACCTGCAACTCACCCAAATAACGCTGCATCCCAGCACTATAAACCTGCAACTCACCCAAATAACGCTGCATCACAGCACTATAAACCTGCAACTCACCCAAATAACGCTGCATCACAGCACTATAAACCTGCAACTCACCCAAATAACGCTGCATCACAGCACTATAAACCTGCAACTCACCCAAATAACGCTGCATCACAGCACTATAAACCTGCAACTCACCCAAATAACGCTGCATCCCAGCACTATAAACCTTAAACTCACCCAAATAACGCTGCATCACAGCACTATAAACCTGCAACTCACCCAAATAACGCTGCATCACAGCACTATAAACCTGCAACTCACCCAAATAACGCTGCATCCCAGCACTATAAACCTGCAACTCACCCAAATAACGCTGCATCCCAGCACTATAAACCTTAAACTCACCCAAATAACGCTGCATCACAGCACTATAAACCTTAAACTCACCCAAATAACGCTGCATCACAGCACTATAAACCTGCAACTCACCCAAATAACGCTGCATCACTGCACTATAAACCTGCAACTCACCCAAATAACGCTGCATCCCAGCACTATAAACCTGCAACTCAACCAAATAACGCTGCATCCCAGCACTATAAACCTGCAACTCACCCAAATAACGCTGCATCCCAGCACTATAAACCTTAAACTCACCCAAATAACGCTGCATCACAGCACTATAAACCTTAAACTCACCCAAATAACGCTGCATCACAGCACTATAAACCTGCAACTCACCCAAATAACGCTGCATCACTGCACTATAAACCTGCAACTCACCCAAATAACGCTGCATCCCAGCACTATAAACCTGCAACTCAACCAAATAACGCTGCATCACAGCACTATAAACCTGCAACTCACCCAAATAACGCTGCATCCCAGCACTATAAACCTGCAACTCACCCAAATAACGCTGCATCCCAGCACTATAAACCTGCAACTCACCCAAATAACGCTGCATCACAGCACTATAAACCTGCAACTCACCCAAATAACGCTGCATCACAGCACTATAAACCTGCAACTCACCCAAATAACGCTGCATCACAGCACTATAAACCTGCAACTCACCCAAATAACGCTGCATCCCAGCACTATAAACCTGCAACTCACCCAAATAACGCTGCATCCCAGCACTATAAACCTGCAACTCAACCAAATAACGCTGCATCACAGCACTCATAGCAATAATAAAGCGGCAACACACACCACAATAACACTGACACAACCATATCATACCACAATAATACTGCAACACAATCACAATAACACACCACAATAAAGCGGCAACACACACCACAACACTGACACAACCACACTAACACTGACACACAACCACCATGCAATAAAGCAGCAACACACACCACATTAACACTGACACACAACCACACTAACACAACAGTATCACATCCACACACAGCAACAATAACAATCACACACACACACACAACCACACTAACACTGACGCACAACCACAACAGTGACACACACACACAAAACCACACTAACACTGACACACAACCACAACACTGACACACAACCACAACAACATTGACACACAACCACAACAACAGTAACACAACCACACTAACACACAACCACAACAGTAACTCAATAATAACACTGACACACAACCACAATAATACTGACACAATCCCAATAACAATAAGAGTAACACAACCACAACACTGACACACAACCACACTAACACTGACACACAGCCACAATAAGAATGACACACAACCACACTAACACATACACAACCACAATAACACGGACACAACAACAGTAACACAACCACAACAACATTAACACAACCACACTAACACTGACACACAACCACAATAATACTGACACACAATCACACTAACAATGACCCACAACCACACTAACACTAACACAGAACCACAACAACAGTAACACAACCACAACAACACTGACACACAACCACAATAACACTAACACAACAACAGTAACACCACCACAATAACACTGACACACAACCACACCAACACAACCACAATAACACTGCAACAGACAACGACAATAACACTGCAAAACACCACATCACTGCAACACAACCATATCATACTACAATAATACTGCAACACAACCATGATAACACCACAATAAAGAGGCAACCCACACCACAATAACACTAACACACAGCCACACTAACACACAGCCACACTAACACACAGCCACACTAACACCAACACACAGCTACAATAACACTAACACAACAACAGTAACACAACCACAATAACAGTGACAGACACTGCAAAACACCACAATACTGCAACACAACCACAATAACACCACAATAAAGCGGCAACACACACCACAATACTGCAACACAACCATATCATACTACAATAATACTGCAACACAACCATGATAACACCACAATAAAGCGGCAACACACACCACAATAACACTGACACAACCATATCATACCACAATAATACTGCAACACAATCACAATAACACACACACAACCCCAATAACACTGCAAAACACCACAATGTTGCAACACAACCATAGCCCACCACAACAATACTATAACACAACCATGATAACACCACAATAAAGCGGCAACACACACCACACTAACACTGACACACAACAACACTAACACAACAACAGAAACACAACCACAATAACACTGTTACACAGCCACAATAACACTGCAAAACACCACAAAGCTGCAACACAACCATATCATACCACAATAATACTGCAACCCAACCACAATAACACACCACAATAAAGCGGCAACACACACACCACAATAATACTGACACACAACAACAATAACAAACCACAATAACACTGCAACACAACCACAATAACACTGCAACACAACCACAATAACACTAAATCAATAACAGTAACACAACCACACTAACACTAACACACAACCACAATAACACTGCAACACAATTACTATAACACACCACAATAAAGCAGCAACACACAACCAAATTAACACTGACACACAGCCATGCTAACACTGACACATAACCACAATAACACTGCAACACACCACAATAAAGCGGCAACACACAACCACACTGATACACAACAACAACACTGACACACAACCACAATATCATTGACACATAGCCACAATAACACTAACACAAACATAATATCATACCACAATAACACTGCAACACAATCACAAAAACATCACAAGAAGGCAGCAACACACACACACACCACACTAACACTGACACACAACCACACTAACACTGAAACACACCACACTAACACTGACACACAACCACACTGACATAACATAACACAAAAGCACTGCAACACAACCACATTAACACTGACACACAACCCCACTCACACACAATCACATTGACGCACAGCTACAACAATATTGTAACACAACGACAGTAACATAACCACAATAACACACACACACAACCACAATAACACTGCAAAACACCACAACTCTCCAACACAACCATATCATACTGCAACACAACCACAATAAAGCAGCAACACACATCACAATAACATTGCAACACACCACAATAACACTACAACACAACCACAATAACAGACCATGCTAACACTGGCACACAACCACACCAACACTGCAACATAACAACAATAATACTGCAATACACCACAAAAACACTGACACACAACTACAATTAAACTGCAGCACAACAATAACACTAACACAACCACAATAAGAGAGCATGCTAACACTGACACACAACCACACAAACACTGATACACAACCACAACAACACTGATACACAACCACAATAACACTCCAAAATACCACAATAATACTGCAATACACCACAATAACACCGACACACAACTACAATAACACTGCAACACAACCACAAAAAGAGAACATGCTAACACTGACACACAACCAAGATAACACTGACACACAACCACAATAAAACTACAACACAACCACAATAAAACTGCAATACAACCACAATAACAGACCATGCTAACACTGACACACAACCACACCAACACTGCAACTCACCAAAATAACACTCCAAAACACTACAATAAGACTGCAACACAACCACAATAAGACTGCAACAAAACTCCAATGAAACTGCAACACAACCACAATAACATTGCAACACAACCACAACAACATACCAAAATAACACTGCAAAATATGGTTCAATGACACTGCAAATTAAAGTGCAACATTACTGCTACATGCATTTACAATAACACTGCAAAATAAAATACAATAATACTGCAAAATAAAATACAATAACACTGCAAAATGCACTACAACAATACTGCAAACAGAACTACAAAATCCCTGCAACTGAGATATAGGAAGGCCCTAACTTATATCACAATAACACACACCACAATGAAGCTGCGACACACTACAATAAAGCTGCGACACAACACAATGAAGCTGCGACACAACACAATAAAGCTGCGACACAACACAATGAAGCTGCGACACAACACAATAAAGCTGCGACACAACACAATGAAGCTGCGACACAACACAATAAAGCTGCGACACAACACAATAAAGCTGCGACACACCACAATAAAGCTGCAACAAACCATAAGAAAGCTGCAACAAACCACAATGAAGCTGCAACAAACCACAATGAAGCTGCAACAAACCACAATGAAGCTGCCACACACCACAATAATGCTGCAACACACACACCACAATAATGCTGTAACAAACCACAATGAAGCTGCGACACACCACAATAATGATGCAACATACCACAATGAAGCTGCAACAAACCACAATGAAGCAGCAACACAAGACAATGAAGCTGCGACACACCACAATAATGCTGCAACACAGACACACCACAATAATGCTGCAACACATACACACACACCACAATAATGCTGCAACACACACACACCAAAATAATGCTGTAACAAACCGCAATGAAGCTGCAACAAACCACAATAATGCTGTAAAAAACCGCAATAATGCTGCAACAAACCGCAATAATGCTGCAACAAACCACAATAATGCTGCAACAAACCACAATGAACCTGCGACACACCACAATAAAGCTGCGACACACCACACTGAAGCTGCGACACACCACACTGAAGCTGCGACACACCACTGAAGCTGCGACACACCACACTGAAGCTGCGACACACCACAATGAAGCTGCGACACACCACAATGAAGCTGCGACACACCACAATGAAGCTGCAACATACCACAAAAAAGCTTCAACAAACCACAATGAAGCTGCGACACACCACAATGAAGCGGCAACAAACCACAATGAAGCTGCGACACACCACAATGAAGCTGCAACACACCACAAGAAAGCGGCAACAAACCACAATGAAGCTGCGACACACCACAATGAAGCTGCAACACACCACAAGAAAGCTGCAACACACCACAATGAATCTGCGACACACCACAATGAAGCTGCAACACACCACAAAAAAGCTTCAACAAACCACAATGAAGCTTCAACAAACCACAATGAAGCTGCGACACACCACAATGAAGCTGCAACACACCACAAAAAAGCTTCAACAAACCACAATGAAGCTGCGACACACCACAATGAAGCTGCGACACACCACAATGAAGCTGCGACACACCACAATGAAGCTGCAAAAAACCACAATGAAGCGGCAACAAACCAGAATGAAGCGGCAACAAACCAGAATGAAGCTGCAACACACCACAAGAAAGCTGCAACACACCACAATGAATCTGCGACACACCACAATGAAGCTGCAACACACCACAAAAAAGCTTCAACAAACCACAATGAATCTGCGACACACCACAATGAAGCTGCAACACACCACAAAAAAGCTTCAACAAACCACAATGAAGCTGCGACACACCACAATGAAGCTGCGACACACCACAATGAAGCTGCGACACACCACAAGAAAGCTGCAAAAAACCACAATGAAGCGGCAACAAACCAGAATGAAGCGGCAACAAACCAGAATGAAGCTGCGACACACCACACTGAAGCTGCGACACACCACAATGAAGCTGCGACACACCACAATGAAGCTGCGACACACCACAATGAAGCTGCGACACATCACAATGAAGCTGCGACACACCACAATGAAGCTGCGACACACCACAAGAAAGCTGCAACACACCACAATGAATCTGCGACACACCACAATGAAGCTGCAACATACCACAAAAAAGCTTCAACAAACCACAATGAAGCAGCAACACAACACAATGAAGCTGCAAAAAACCACAATGAAGCTGCAAAAAACCACAATGAAGCTGCGACACACCACAATGAAGCGGCAACAAACCAGAATGAAGCTGCGACACACCACAAGAAAGCTGCAACACACCACAATGAATTTGCGACACACCACAATGAAGCTGCGACACACCACAATAATGATGCAACATACCACAATGAAGCTGCAACAAACCACAATGAAGCAGCAACACAACACAATGAAGCTGCAACAAACCACAATGAAGCTGCGACACACCACAATAATGCTGCAACACAGACACACCACAATAATGCTGCAACACAGACACACCACAATAATGCTGCAACACATACACACACACAACAATAATGCTGCAACACACACACACCAAAATAATGCTGTAACAAACCGCAATGAAGCTGCAACAAACCACAATAATGCTGTAAAAAACTGCAATAATGCTGCAACACACCACAATGAAGCTGCAACACACCACAATAAAGCTGCGACACACAAGAAAGCTGCGACACACCACACTGAAGCTGCGACACACCACACTGAAGCTGCGACACACCACAATGAAGCTGCGACACACCACAATGAAGCTGCGACACACCACAATGAATCGGCAACAAACCACAATGAAGCTGCGACACACCACAATGAAGCGGCAACAAACCACAATGAAGCTGCAAAAAACCACAATGAAGCTGCGACACACCACAATGAAGCTGCAACAAACCACAATGAAGCTGCGACACACCACAAGAAAGCTGCAACACACCACAATGAATCTGCGACACACCACCAGAAAGCTGCAACAAACCACAATGAAGCTGCGACACACCACAATGAAGCTGCGACACACCACCAGAAAGCTGCAACAAACCACAATGAACCTGCGACACACCCCAATAATGCTGTAACAAACAATAAGAGAGCTGCAACAAACCACAAGAAAGCTGCAACAAACCACACTGAAGTTGCGACACACCACAATGAAACTGCGACACACCCCAATAATGCTGTAAAAAACCACAAGAAAGCTGCAACAAACCACAAGAAAGCTGTGACACACCACAATGAAGCTGCGGCACACCACAATGAACCTGCGGCACACCACAATAAAGCTGCGACACACCACCAGAAAGCTTCAACAAACCACAATGAAGCTGCGACACCCCACAATGAAGCTGCAACAAACCACAATGAAGCGGCGACAAACCACAAGGAAGCTGCGACACCCCACAATGAAGCTGCAACAAACCACAATGAAGCTGCAACAAACCACAATGAAGCTGCAACACACCCCAATAAAGCTGCGACACACCACAATGAAGCTGCGACACACCACAATGAAGCTGCGACACACCACAATGAAGCTGCAACAAACCAAAATGAAGCTGCAACAAACCACAAGGAAGCTGCAACAAACCACAAGGAAGCTGCAACACCCCACAATGAAGCTGCAACAAACCACAATAAAGCTGCGACACACCACAATGAAGCTGCGACACACCACAATGAAGCTGCGACACACCACAATGAAGCTGCGACACACCACAATGAAGCTGCGACACACCACAATGAAGCTGCGTCACACCACAATGAAGCTGCAACACACCACAATGAAGCTGCAACACACCACAATGAAGCTGCAACACGCCACAATGAAGCTGCCACACACCACAATGAAGCTGCAACAAACTGCAATGAAGCTGCGACACACCACAACAAAGCTGTGAAACAGCACAATAAAGCTGCGACGCACCACCAGAAAGCTGCAACAAACCAGAAAGAACCTGCGACACACCCCGATAATGCTGTAACGAACCACAAAAATACTGTAACAAACCACAAGAAAGCTGCGACACACCACAATGAAGCTGCGACACACCACAATGAAGCTGCGACACACCACAATGAAGCTGCAACACACCACAATGAAGCGGCAACAAACCACAATGAAGCGGCAACAATCCACAATGAAGCTGCGACACACCACAATGAATCTGTAACAAACCAAACTGAAGCTGCAACACACCACAATGAAGCTGCGAAACACCACAATGAAGCGGCAACAAACCACAATGAAGCGGCAACAAAACACAATGAAGCTGCAACACACCACAATGAAACTGCGACACACCCCAATAATGCTGTAACAAACCACAAGAAAGCTGCAACAAACCACAAGAAAGCTGTGACACACCACAATGAAGCTGCGGCACACCACAATGAACCTGCGGCACACCACAATAAAGCTGCGACGCACCACCAGAAAGCTTCAACAAACCACAATGAAGCTGCGACACCCCACAATGAAGCTGCAACAAACCACAATGAAGCGGCGACAAACCACAAGGAAGCTGCGACACCCCACAATGAAGCTGCAACAAACCACAATGAAGCTGCAACAAACCACAATGAAGCTGCAACACACCCCAATAAAGCTGCGACACACCACAATGAAGCTGCGACACACCACAATGAAGCTGCGACACACCACAATGAAGCTGCGACACACCACAATGAAGCTGCAACAAACCAAAATGAAGCTGCAACAAACCACAAGGAAGCTGCAACAAACCACAAGGAAGCTGCAACACCCCACAATGAAGCTGCAACAAACCACAATAAAGCTGCGACACACCACAATGAAGCTGCGACACACCACAATGAAGATGCGACACACCACAATGAAGCTGCGACACACCACAATGAAGCTGCGACACACCACAATGAAGCTGCGTCACACCACAATGAAGCTGCAACACACCACAATGAAGCTGCAACACACCACAATGAAGCTGCAACACGCCACAATGAAGCTGCCACACACCACAATGAAGCTGCAACAAACTGCAATGAAGCTGCGACACACCACAACAAAGCTGTGAAACAGCACAATAAAGCTGCGACGCACCACCAGAAAGCTGCAACAAACCAGAAAGAACCTGCGACACACCCCGATAATGCTGTAACGAACCACAAAAATACTGTAACAAACCACAAGAAAGCTGCGACACACCACAATGAAGCTGCGACACACCACAATGAAGCTGCGACACACCACAATGAAGCTGCAACACACCACAATGAAGCTGCAACACACCACAATGAAGCGGCAACAAACCACAATGAAGCGGCAACAATCCACAATGAAGCTGCGACACACCACAATGAATCTGTAACAAACCAAACTGAAGCTGCAACACACCACAATGAAGCTGCGAAACACCACAATGAAGCGGCAACAAAACACAATGAAGCTGCAACACACCACAATGAAGCTGCGACACACCACAATAAAGCTACAACATACCACAAGAAAGCAGCAACAAACCACAATGAAGCTGCGACACACCACAATGAAGCTGCGACACACCACAATGAAGCTGCGACACACCACAATGAAGCTGCGACACACCACAATGAAGCTGTGACACACCACAATGAAGCTGTGACACACCACAATGAAGCTGCCACACACCACAATAAAGCTGCCACAACATACCACAGAACCTGCGACACACCCCGATAATGCTGTAACAAACCACAATAATACTGTAACAAACCACAAGAAAGCTGCGACACACCACAATGAAGCTGCAACACACCACAATGAAGCTGCAACACACCACAATGAAGCTGCAACACACCACAATGAAGCTGCGACATACCACAATGAAGCTGCGACACACCACAATGAAGGTGCAAAACACCCCAATAATGCTGTAACAAACCGCAATGAAGCTGCGAAACACCACAATGAAGCTGCGAAACACCACAATGAAGCAGCAACAAACCACAATGAATCGGCAACAAACCACAATGAATCTGCCACACACCACAATAATACTGTAACAAACCACAATGAAGCTGCGACAAACCACAATGAAGCGGCGACAAACCACAATGAAGCGGCAACAAACCACAATGAAGCGGCAACAAACCACAACGAAGCGGCAACAAACCACAACGAAGCTGCGACACACCACAACGAAGCTGCAACACACCACAATAAAGCTGCAACATACCACAACTAAGCTGCAACAAACCACAATGAAGCTGCAACACACCCCAATGAAGCGGCAACACACCACAATGAAGCTGTAACACACCACAAGAAAGCTGCGACACACCACAATGAAGCTGCGACACACCACAATGAAGCTGCGACACACCACAATGAAGCTGCAACACACCACAATGAAGCTGCAACACACCACAATGAAGCTGCAACACACCACAACGAAGCTGCGACACACCACAACGAAGCTGCGACACACCACAACGAAGCTGCGACACACCACAACGAAGCTGCGACACACCACAACGAAGCTGCAACACACCACAACGAAGCTGCAACACACCACAACGAAGCTGCAACAAACCACAATGAAGCTGCGACACACCACAATGAAGCGGCAACACACCACAATGAAGCGGCAACAAACCACAATAAATCTGCGAAACACCACAATAAACCTGCGACACACCACAATAAAGCTACAACAAACCACAATGAAGCGGCGACACACCACAATGAAGCGGCGACACACCACAACGAAGCTGCAACATACCACAAGAAAGCTGTAACAAACCACAATGAAGCTGCGACACACCACAATGAAGCTGCAACACACCACAAGAAAGCTGTAACAAACCACAATGAAGCTGCGACACACCACAATGAAGCTGCAACACACCACAATGAAGCTGCGACATACCACAATGAAGCTGCAACACACCACAATGAAGCTGCGACAAACCACAATAAAGCTGCGACACATCACAATAAAGTTGCGACACACCACAAGAAAGATACAACATACCACAAGAAAGCTGCAACACACCACAATGAAGCTGCGACACACCACAATGAAGCTGCGAAACACCACAATGAAGCTGCGACAAACCACAATGAAGCTGAGACAAACCACAATGAATCCGCGACACACCACAATGAATCCGCGACACACCACAATTAAGCTGCGACACACCACAATAAAGCTGCGACACACCACAAGAAAGCTACAACATACCACAAGAAAGCTGCAACAAACCACAATGAAGCTGCAACACACCACAATGAAGCTGCAACACACCACAATGAAGCGGCAACAAACCACAATGAAGCTGCAACACACCACAATGAAGCTGCGACACACCACAATGAAGCTGCGAAACACCACAATGAAGCTGCGACAAACCACAATGAAGCTGCAACACACCACAATGAAGCTGCAACACACCACAATGAAGCGGCAACAAACCACAATGAAGCGGCAACACACCACAATGAAGCTGCGACACACCACAATGAAGCTGCGAAACACCACAATGAAGCTGCAACAAACCACAATGAAGCTGCAACACACCACAATGAAGCTGCGACACACCACAATGAAGCTGCGAAACACCACAATGAAGCTGCGACAAACCACAATGAAGCTGAGACAAACCACAATGAATCCGCGACACACCACAATGAATCCGCGACACACCACAATTAAGCTGCGACACACCACAATAAAGCTGCGACACACCACAAGAAAGCTACAACATACCACAAGAAAGCTGCAACAAACCACAATGAAGCTGCAACACACCACAATGAAGCGGCAACAAACCACAATGAAGCGGCAACAAACCAAAATGAAGCGGCAACAATCCACAATGAAGCTGCGACACACCACAATGAATCTGTAACAAACCAAACTGAAGCTGCAACACACCACAATGAAGCTGCGAAACACCACAATGAAGCGGCAACAAACCACAATGAAGCGGCAACAAAACACAATGAAGCTGCAACACACCACAATGAAGCTGCGACACACCACAATAAAGCTACAACATACCACAAGAAAGCAGAAACAAACCACAATGAAGCTGCGACACACCACAATGAAGCTGCGACACACCACAATGAAGCTGCGACGCACCACAATGAAGCTGCAACACACCACAATGAAGCTGCGACACACCACAATGAAGCTGCAACACACCACAATGAAGCTGCGACACACCACAATGAAGCTGCGACACACCACAATGAAGCTGTGACACACCACAATGAAGCTGCCACACACCACAATAAAGCTGCCACAACATACCACAGAACCTGCGACACACCCCGATAATGCTGTAACAAACCACAATAATACTGTAACAAACCACAAGAAAGCTGCGACACACCACAATGAAGCTGCAACACACCACAATGAAGCTGCAACACACCACAATGAAGCTGCGACATACCACAATGAAGCTGCGACACACCACAATGAAGGTGCAAAACACCCCAGTAATGCTGTAACAAACCGCAATGAAGCTGCGACAAACCACAATGAAGCTGAGACAAACCACAATGAATCCGCGACACACCACAATGAATCCGCGACACACCACAATTAAGCTGCGACACACCACAATAAAGCTGCGACACACCACAAGAAAGCTACAACATACCACAAGAAAGCTGCAACAAACCACAATGAAGCTGCAACACACCACAATGAAGCTGCAACACACCACAATGAAGCTGCAACAAACCACAATGAAGCGGCAACACACCACAATGAAGCTGCGACACACCACAATGAAGCTGCGAAACACCACAATGAAGCTGCGACAAACCACAATGAAGCTGCAACACACCACAATGAAGCTGCAACACACCACAATGAAGCGGCAACAAACCACAATGAAGCGGCAACACACCACAATGAAGCTGCGACACACCACAATGAAGCTGCGAAACACCACAATGAAGCTGCAACAAACCACAATGAAGCTGCAACACACCACAATGAAGCTGCGACACACCACAATGAAGCTGCGAAACACCACAATGAAGCTGCGACAAACCACAATGAAGCTGAGACACACCACAATGAATCCGCGACACACCACAATTAAGCTGCGACACACCACAATAAAGCTGCGACACACCACAAGAAAGCTACAACATACCACAAGAAAGCTGCAACAAACCACAATGAAGCTGCAACACACCACAATGAAGCGGCAACAAACCACAATGAAGCGGCAACAAACCAAAATGAAGCGGCAACAATCCACAATGAAGCTGCGACACACCACAATGAATCTGTAACAAACCAAACTGAAGCTGCAACACACCACAATGAAGCTGCGAAACACCACAATGAAGCGGCAACAAACCACAATGAAGCGGCAACAAAACACAATGAAGCTGCAACACACCACAATGAAGCTGCGACACACCACAATAAAGCTACAACATACCACAAGAAAGCAGAAACAAACCACAATGAAGCTGCGACACACCACAATGAAGCTGCGACACACCACAATGAAGCTGCGACGCACCACAATGAAGCTGCAACACACCACAATGAAGCTGCGACACACCACAATGAAGCTGCAACACACCACAATGAAGCTGCGACACACCACAATGAAGCTGCGACACACCACAATGAAGCTGTGACACACCACAATGAAGCTGCCACACACCACAATAAAGCTGCCACAACATACCACAGAACCTGCGACACACCCCGATAATGCTGTAACAAACCACAATAATACTGTAACAAACCACAAGAAAGCTGCGACACACCACAATGAAGCTGCAACACACCACAATGAAGCTGCAACACACCACAATGAAGCTGCGACATACCACAATGAAGCTGCGACACACCACAATGAAGGTGCAAAACACCCCAGTAATGCTGTAACAAACCGCAATGAAGCTGCGACACACCACAATGAAGCTGCGAAACACCACAATGAAGCAGCAACAAACCACAATGAATCGGCAACAAACCACAATGAATCTGCCACACACCACAATAATACTGTAACAAACCACAATGAAGCTGCGACAAACCACAATGAAGCGGCGACAAACCACAATGAAGCGGCAACAAACCACAATGAAGCGGCAACAAACCACAAGAAAGCTGCGAAACACCACAATAAAGCTGCGACACACCACAATGAAGCGGCAACAAACCACAATGAAGCTGCGACACACCACAATGAAGCTGCGACACACCACAATGAAGCTGCGACAAACCACAATGAAGCTGCAACAAACCACAATGAAGCGGCGACACACCACAATGAAGCTGCGACAAACCACAATGAAGCTGCGACACACCACAATAAAGCTGCGACACACCACAATAAAGCTGCGACACACCACAAGAAAGCTACAACATACCACAAGAAAGCTGCAAGAAACCACAATGAAGCTGTAACAAACCGCAATGAAGCTGCGACACACCACAATGAAGCTGCGACACACCACAATGAAGCTGCGACACACCACAATGAAGCTGCGACGCACCACAATGAAGCTGCAACACTCACCGCAATAAGGCCGCAACACCCACCGCAATAAAGCCGCAACACCCACCGCAATAAAACCGCAACACCCACCGCAATAAAACCGCAACACCCACCGCAATAAGGCCGTAACACTCACCACAGTAAGGCCGTAACACTCATCACAGTAAGGCCGTAACACTCACCGCAATAAGGCCATAACACTCACCACAATAAGGCCATAACACTCACCACAATAAGGCCATAACACTCACCACAGTAAGGCCGTAACACTCACCGCAATAAGGCCGTAACACTCACCGGAATAAGGCCGTAACACTCACCATAATAAGGCCATAACACTCACCGCAACAAAGCCGAAATAGTCACCGGAATAAGGCCATAACACTCACCACAATAAGGCCATTACACTCACTGGAATAAAGCCACAATACTCACCACAATAAGGCCATAACACTCACCGCAATAAAGCCACAATACTCACCACAATAAGGCCGTAACACTCACCACAATAAAGCCGCAACACTCACCGGAATAAGGCCGCAACACCCACCGCAATAAAGCTGCAACTCTCACCGCAATAAAGCCGCAACACTCACCGCAATAAAGCCGCAACACTCACCGCAATAAAGCCGCAACACTCACCGCAATAAGGCCGTAACACTCACCGCAATAAAGCCGCAACACTCACCGCAATAAGGCCGCAACACCCACCGCAATAAAGCCGCAACACCCACCGCAATAAGGCCGTAACACTCACCACAGTAAGGCCGTAACACTCACCGCAATAAAGCCACAATACTCACCGCAATAAAGCCGCAACACCCACCGCAATAAGGCCGTAACACTCACCACAGTAAGGCCGTAACACTCACCGCAACAAAGCCACAATAGTCACCGGAATAAGGCCATAACACTCACCGCAATAAAGCCGCAATACTCACCGCAATACGGCCATAACACTCACCACAATAAGGCCATTACACTCACCGCAATAAAGCCACAATACTCACCACAATAAGGCCGTAACACTCACCGCAATAAAGCCACAATACTCACCACAATAAAGCCGCAACACTCACCGGAATAAGGCCGCAACACCCACCGCAATAAAGCTGCAACTCTCACCGCAATAAAGCCGCAACACTCACCGCAATAAAGCCGCAACACTCACCGCAATAAGGCCGTAACACTCACCGCAATAAGGCCGTAACACTCACCGCAATAAAGCCGCAACACTCACCGCAATAAGGCCGCAACACCCACCGCAATAAAGCCGCAACACCCACCGCAATAAGGCCGTAACACTCACCGCAATAAGGCCGTAACACTCACCACAGTAAGGCCGTAACACTCACCACAGTAAGGCCGTAACACTCATCACAGTAAGGCCGTAACACTCACCGCAATAAGGCCGTAACACTCACCGCAATAAGGCCATAACACTCATCGCAATAAGGCCATAACACTCACCGCAATAAGGCCGTAACACTCACCGCAGTAAGGCCGTAACACTCACCGCAGTAAGGCCGTAACACTCACCGCAGTAAGGTCGTAACACTCACCGCAGTAAGGCCGTAACACTCACCGCAGTAAGGCCGTAACACTCACCGCAGTAAGGCCATAACACTCACCGCAGTAAGGCCGTAACACTCACCGCAGTAAGGCCGTAACACTCACCGCAGTAAGGCCGTAACACTCACCGCAGTAAGGCCATAACACTCACCGCAGTAAGGCCGTAACACTCACCGCAATAAGGCCGTAACACTCACCGCAATAAGGCCGTAACACTCACCGCAATAAGGCCGTAACACTCACCGCAATAAGGCCGTAACACTCATCACAATAAGGCCATAACACTCACCGCAATAAGGCCATAACACTCACCGCAATAAGGCCATAACACTCACCGCAGTAAGGCCGTAACACTCATCACAATAAGGCCATAACACTCACCGCAACAAAGCCACAATAGTCACCGGAATAAGGCCATAACACTCACCGCAATAAAGCCGCAATACTCACCGCAATACGGCCATAACACTCACCACAATAAGGCCATTACACTCACCGCAATAAAGCCACAATACTCACCACAATAAGGCCGTAACACTCACCGCAATAAAGCCACAATACTCACCACAATAAAGCCGCAACACTCACCGGAATAAGGCCGCAACACCCACCGCAATAAAGCTGCAACTCTCACCGCAATAAAGCCGCAACACTCACCGCAATAAAGCCGCAACACTCACCGCAATAAGGCCGTAACACTCACCGCAATAAGGCCGTAACACTCACCGCAATAAGGCCGTAACACTCACCGCAATAAGGCCGTAACACTCACCGCAATAAGGCCGTAACACTCATCACAATAAGGCCATAACACTCACCGCAATAAGGCCATAACACTCACCGCAGTAAGGCCGTAACACTCATCACAATAAGGCCATAACACTCACCGCAATAAGGCCATAACACTCACCGCAATAAGGCCATAACACTCACCGCAATAAGGCCATAACACTCACCGCAGTAAGGCCGTAACACTCATCACAATAAGGCCATAACACTCACCGCAATAAGGCCATAACACTCACCGCAATAAGGCCGTAACACTCACCGCAATAAGGCCATAACACTCACCGCAATAAGGCCGTAACACTCACCGCAATAAGGCCGCAACACTCACCGCAATAAGGCCGTAACACTCACCGCAATAAGGCCGTAACACTCATCACAATAAGGCCATAACACTCACCGCAATAAGGCCGTAACACTCACCGCAGTAAGGCCGTAACACACTAACACTGATACACACACCACACTAATATTGATAAACACACCACAGTATCACACCATGGTAATACTGACACACACACACACACAGAACTTTAAAATGGAATGTAAACATTGTTATTCGTGTTGAGGACTACTTAAGTGTGGTAAATGTGCAATACATTACAAAAAATGGTTTTCTATCATCATGAGGACATTTGGTCCATTTACAAGAGCATGCACATACAGTTATGCTGCAACACACACACACAAATACACACACACACACACACACACACACACACAATTAACTTTGCCACACACACCACTAACAGTCACACACACCTCATGACAACACACAAAAACAACAACGATGCACACACCCCCACACACACACACAGGCAAAACACAAACTTGGTCATGCGCACACGGTGATGCTGCCTCACACACAAGTTAAAGCCACAAAGCAAGATTCTGAAACTTTTAAGAAAATCACCGCTTGTTTCCATCGCCTCTCGGCCTGTCGTGACCTTAATGAGCGCATCATTTATCTCAGGGAAGAACGGCTGAGGTTCCAGCATGCAGTGCCAGCCGATGCCAGGCGATGCCCACTTACGCTGCTCTCTGAAAAATCTGTCTCCGCTGGGACGGCAGGACCGATTTCATCCTCATACGCAGAGACGGTGGGTTTGCCTCCGTTGGTGGTGTAATCGTAAAATCCATCATCGTAATGATTCGGGTCCAGCTCCTTCGCTTCGTACTCGTTCAAATCGTACTCCTTAAAATCCGTGACCTCCGGGCCCTGAGTGGCTTTGGCCTCCACAGTTTCCACGGTTTCCACGGTTTCCATGTTATGTTCCACTCTTTCCTCTGTGGCCGCAGTGGGATCAGCTCCAACCTGGTCCACTCCGGTGATGTAATCGTCCACAATCTCCTCTTCATACACCGGGTTCTGCTCAGGAGAGCGCAAAACAACAATTAGGACACGTTTCACAGCTGTTTAAAAGACTGCAGTCACTTTTCAAACAGTTTTCTGGCAGATAAATTCTGCAACATTTCTCTAATTCTAGGATCAGTATCTAGGACCGGTTCGATCCCCAGAGCCGACAGTCCATGACTGAGGTGTCCTTGAGCAAGATACCTAACCCCCAACTGCTCCCCGGGCGCCGTGGATAGGGCTGCCCACCGCTCCGGGCAAGTGTGCTCACTACCCCCTAGTGTGTGTGCTCACTAGGGTGTATGTGGTGTTTCACTACATGGATGGGTTAAATATGTAGGTGAAATTTGTTTGTGAGATTAAAAAGTGTCACTTAAAATCAGCTATGTATCCATATTGGACAAATTTCAGCCCAAATATGCACTCGCCAGCGCTCACCAGTGCTGCAGAACATGAGCCGAATTTCACCTGAGGCACCACAATACAACGGCTGCACCATTAAATTCAAACAAGCGGCTGGCGAATAGCACTTCCACCCCCTCATGTCCATTTACTGACAATGAAGAACATTTCTCCTGAAGGTTATTATCACGTATTTGTCTCGCCTTTCGCTGTAAACTCGCTGTGTGAACACGCAGAGCTGTGACCAACATGGTTTGTTGTCAAAGCTTTGAAGATTTTCGTCTGGTAGCATGTTAGCATTGAAGTGCTAATCTTAGCTTACGTTGCACTCGCTTCACCTACAACTTTAGCAGGAACCAAAAATAAAAGCGATCGATTGTCAGCCCCTTTTATTGCATATTTAAAAACCTATCCATGAAAGTAGGAGCACTGTTTTGTCCGATTAGCTGTGCCGGTTGCGTAGGCTTTGGTTATTTTAATGGTTATGTTAGCCTGAGGTGCCAGAATGTAGCTGCTGCACCACTTAAGGTGGAACGGGAAAAATTGAAAAAGAAGCTGCGGCACCACTGAGAGTTGAAGGGTATGAAAACGGATGAGGAGGCTGCTTTGTTTCCAGACATTAACTTACTTTCGCTGTTTCGCGGAACCAACAGGTCAGTATTGTCCTGTCCCATTTGATAATGTTTGTGACTGATAATCGCGACTGGTTAGCTTCACAACAGCAAGTTTAGTGAGTCTGCTCATGAAAAGTGAAGCTTGCGATGCTTTGGCAACGAACAATAACGGCTTTAGTGGCTAAACGTGTTTAGGGTTCAGATTGAGCCGAGTGTTAGAATAACTCGCCACAGTCAGCTCCATTTTAAAGGATGGAGTTTATAGTTTTTTTTACAAATAAACTCGTTATATATAGAGGATTGTGCCATATGTATATATTTCAGCCTTGCAGTTAAGACCACTTTTCCATCTGCCAGCCCTCCTCACATGGGGTTAATAGAGGAAGAACAATAATTGTACGTTTTGTTGGATAATCCCTGGACTTGCTCCACATAATGAAAGCAGTGTTCTGCACCCCGTTGGCGCCTGTAGGTGTATCATCTGAAGCAGGCATTTGGCCCCAGCTTCACGCAAACATTCTGTTTGAGTTTAAACCCCAAATGTTCTTCATTACGCTTCCATTCGTGTCACCGAGCTGATTGTTTAGCACAAGCTAAGGCAGGAACAGCTGAATAGAACAGCTGCATCCCTTTCACCACTTTCACATTTGGCTTATTAAACGGCACAGAAGAGTTTTTTTTATTCGCCTGCATTACATTAGAGCTAATCTGAAGCACAGCGGCAGTGAGTGAAGGACGGGAAGCGCAGTCAGCAAATAAGGTGATTTTGATCTGCACAAAAGGAGCAAACTCACTTCTTACTGTCCGATATTTAAAGTGGGAATCCTGCACAAACGTATCAGCTCAACTGGTTATTTAACGGATCCGGACTAATGGATTTGTGAGCAAAGGTTCTTTAGAATAGAATTAATTCTATTTTTATCCATTTTGTTTTCCTAAATTCATGGTGAACTTGGGTTCTTTAGATTGATGTGTCGTATACATAGCACCAAACAGGGTTCCTCTACTGTTACAAGCCTGGCACCGTAGCAGTAGCAGAACCCTTTTGCTTTTCTTACTACGCAGAACCTTTTCACCATGCAAAGAACCATTTAATCACTCTCTTAAAAAGAGATGGCTCTTCATGGGTTCTTCAGTAAAGGCACTGATTCTATTTTGAACCATGAGTTCTATGTAGAACCAATTTTGGCTTGAATGGCTGATGAAATGGTTCTTGAGAATGTACTATATATAGCACCAACGCTTTTTTGGAGCTACATGGAACCGTTCTCAAAAAGGATCTATATAGAACCATATACAACACAGTCTCCATCAATCTGAAAAACCATTTCACCATGCAGAGAACCATTAAAGCATACTCTTAAAAGAGATGGTTCTTCAAAGGCTCTTTGCATGCTGAAATGGTTTTTCAGTCATATAGTTGTATTTGGTTCTATTTAAAACCATAAAGAGCTTGACATCATGACTAATTGGAACCCTTTTGGTGCTATAAAGAACCATTGTCTTTACTGAAGAATGATAAGCCATCTCTTAATGTGTGTAATACTGGTGAGGAATTGATAATAATATGGTAATAATATGGATTTCTTACCTCGCTTGTGACAGATGTTGTTGGGTTCTCAGGTTTGGATCCATCAACGGTGCCGTAGTCCACGTCAGTGTAATATTCAGCGTCAAAGGTGTCAGGCTGTGTGGGAACCACAGAAGCAAAAAATTAAAAACACAGATTTAAAACTGTGTCATAACTGTGTAAACATCATGGTCACTGTCCACCATTTCCAATGTAGTAAAAACAATGAAGATCTGCAGCCGTAATTACAGAACAGTCTAAACTCTGAAATCTGGCGTGTTTAGTCTCCTAAATCCTGTCCTAACTTCAGGATGAACCCCAGCAGGGTCCTGACTTCTGTTTAAGGCCCGTTTCTCTGGTTCTGAGGCGGCTGAGTCAGGCAGCGTAGTTCACTACCAGCATAATGAGCTCCATTTATTCCTACTGTAAAACGCGGCTTTCACTGGGAGATGTTTTTCTCTTCTAACTCTGCGTTTTAAACATCTCAGACGCTGCCGACTCGAACTCCACCGCCCCTCTGACCACCTTCCTGTGTTAATGTAGATGATGGAGTATTACAGTGATGGTGGTGAATAATGAGGAGGCGGAGCTGAACGTGTGACTGTTTATTAGGAGGAGGAACGTTAGCGTGCTCGGCTAAAGCGTTTGGGAAATGGAGACTGAAACTGACGCTCTGAAAAACGACGCTCTGATATACAGCAGGGGCGCTCTGATAAACAGCAGGGGGCAACTCTGATAAACAGCAGGGGGCGACTCTGATAAACAGCAGGGGGAGCTCTGATAAACAGCAGGGGGCGACTCTGATAAACAGCAGGGGGCACTCTGATAAACAGCAGGGGGAGCTCTGATAAACAGCAGGGGGCGACTCTGATAAACAGCAGGGGGCGACTCTGATAAACAGCAGGGGGCACTCTGATAAACAGCAGGGGGAGCTCTGATAAACAGCAGGGGGCGACTCTGATAAACAGCAGGGGGCGACTCTGATAAACAGCAGGGGGCAACTCTGATAAACAGCAGGGGGCAACTCTGATAAACAGCAGGGGGCGACTCTGATAAACAGCAGGGGGCACTCTGATAAACAGCAGGGGGAGCTCTGATAAACAGCAGGGGGCGACTCTGATAAACAGCAGGGGGCACTCTGATAAACAGCAGGGGGAGCTCTGATAAACAGCAGGGGGCGACTCTGATAAACAGCAGGGGGCGACTCTGATAAACAGCAGGGGGCGACTGATAAACAGCAGGGGGCGACTCTGATAAACAGCAGGGGGCACTCTGATAAACAGCAGGGGGAGCTCTGATAAACAGCAGGGGGCGACTCTGATAAACAGCAGGGGGCACTCTGATAAACAGCAGGGGGAGCTCTGATAAACAGCAGGGGGCGACTCTGATAAACAGCAGGGGGCGACTCTGATAAACAGCAGGGGGAGCTCTGATAAACAGCAGGGGGCGACTCTGATAAACAGCAGGGGGTGACTCTGATAAACAGCAGGGGGAGCTCTGATAAACAGCAGGGGGAGCTCTGATAAACAGCAGGGGGCACTCTGATAAACAGCAGGGGGAGCTCTGATAAACAGCAGGGGGCGCTCTGATAAACAGCAGGGGGAGCTCTGATAAACAGCAGGGGGCGCTCTGATAAACAGCAGGGGGCGCTCTGATAAATAGCGGGGGAAGCTCTGATAAACAGCGGGGGGCGACTCTGATAAACAGCAGGGGGCGCTCTGATAAACAGCAGGGGGAGCTCTGATAAACAGCGGGGGGTGACTCTGATAAACAGCAGGGGGAGCTCTGATAAACAGCAGGGGGCACTCTGATAAACAGCAGGGGGAGCTCTGATAAACAGCAGGGGGCGCTCTGATAAACAGCAGGGGGAGCTCTGATAAACAGCGGGGGGTGACTCTGATAAACAGCGGGGGGTGACTCTGATAAACAGCAGGGGGAGCTCTGATAAACAGCAGGGGGCGCTCTGATAAACAGCAGGGGGAGCTCTGATAAACAGCAGGGGGCGCTCTGATAAACAGCAGGGGGAGCTCTGATAAACAGCGGGGGGTGACTCTGATAAACAGCAGGGGGAGCTCTGATAAACAGCAGGGGGCGCTCTGATAAACAGCAGGGGGAGCTCTGATAAACAGCAGGGGGCGCTCTGATAAACAGCAGGGGGCAACTCTGATAAACAGCAGGGGGCAACTCTGATAAACAGCAGGGGGCGCTCTGATAAACAGCAGGGGGCAACTCTGATAAACAGCAGGGGGAGCTCTGATAAACAGCAGGGGCGACTCTGATAAACAGCAGGGGGAGCTCTGATAAACAGCAGGGGGCGCTCTGATAAACAGCAGGGGGAGCTCTGATAAACAGCAGGGGGCGACTCTGATAAACTACAGGGGGAGCTCTGATAAACAGCAGGGGGCGCTCTGATAAACAGCAGGGGGCGCTCTGATAAACAGCAAGGGGCGACTCTGATAAACAGCAGGGGGCGACTCTGATAAACAGCAGGGGGCGCTCTGATAAACAGCAGGGGGCGCTCTGATAAACAGCAGGGGGCGACTCTGATAAACAGCAAGGGGTGACTCTGATAAACAGCAGGGGGCGACTCTGATAAACAGCAGGGGGCGCTCTGATAAACAGCAGGGGGCGCTCTGATAAACAGCAGGGGGCGACTCTGATAAACAGCAGGGGGCGACTCTGATAAACAGCAGGGGGCGACTCTGATAAACAGCAGGGTCGACTCTGATAAACAGCAGGGGGCGACTGATAAACAGCAGGGGGAGCTCTGATAAACAGCAGGGGGCGCTCTGATAAACAGCAGGGGGGGACTCTGATAAACAGCAGGGGGCGCTCTGATAAACAGCAGGGGGGGACTGATAAACAGCAGGGGGAGCTCTGATAAACAGCAGGGGGCGACTGATAAACAGCAGGGGGGGACTCTGATAAACAGCAGGGGGCGACTGATAAACAGCAGGGGGAGCTCTGATAAACAGCAGGGGGCGACTGATAAACAGCAGGGGGGGACTCTGATAAACAGCAGGGGGCGACTGATAAACAGCAGGGGGCGACTGATAAACAGCAGGGGGGGACTCTGATAAACAGCAGGGGGCGACTGATAAACAGCAGGGGGCGACTGATAAACAGCAGGGGGAGCTCTGATAAACAGCAGGGGGCGCTCTGATAAACAGCAGGGGGCGACTGATAAACAGCAGGGGGCGACTGATAAACAGCAGGGGGAGCTCTGATAAACAGCAGGGGGAGCTCTGATAAACAGCAGGGGGCGACTGATAAACAGCAGGGGGCGCTCTGATAAACAGCAGGGGGCGACTGATAAACAGCAGGGGGAGCTCTGATAAACAGCAGGGGGCGACTGATAAACAGCAGGGGGCGACTGATAAACAGCAGGGGGGGACTGATAAACAGCAGGAGGCGCTCTCACAGCTGACATCTCACACTTTAGTTCTGTGTGACTGTTTCTATATCAGTCACTGCAGCTCATCTCACATTTTAACATTGACTTTGTGTTTATGGTTGGTTGCTAGGAAACCAATGCAGGATAAATCGCAGAACACGGGCTGTGCTTTACCTTGGTTTCCATCTTGGTCTCTCCACCCGGGCCCTCGGTGGGCGTGAGCTCTCCGTCTGTGTACTCGTACATCTCTCCGTATTCAGTGTAGTCAGTGGTGTACTGAGAGAGACAGACATGGACAGCATGTTAGCTCTTCTAAAAGTGGCTCTCTGGGTAAAACAAGTTCCGCTGCTGCCTTACAGACGGAGATTAACCTAAAGGTGAGTCACTTTATCTGTGGAAAAGCTTTGTGGAAAAAACAGCTACCAGAGCACAGGAGCGTCAGCTACGTCTACAGAGCGATAAATCGGAAAAAGACGCGAGGCTGACGTCAGCTTCTCGTTCTAATTTTCCCGTTCCACCTTCTGACGGCTCAGGCACCATTTGAGGTGGAGCCACCAGCACCAGTGAACGAGCATCTGCTCCCCGCTGAGCTCTCGCTCTCACAGACACCGACAGCTTTAGAGGGAGACAAGAAAACTGTTCCTCTGAAAGCGGCTGCAGCAGCCACTGTAAAGTTTCTCCTCTCCTGATCGTCAGCGGACAAACCACTGAAGCTGAGACGAGGCTGTTTTCGTTTGAGTGAGCTGTACTCGCTCGGCTCGTCGTCTGTGTTATTGGCTTTAGCTGCGGCAGTGTTACCTGCAATGAGAACGTCCAGAAGAAAAATGCAAAAATGTGAAAAGGGCCTGGAGCCTTTACAGCAGACTGGAAACACACAGCAGACAGAAATGTGCATCACACTCGTAAGGTCCTGTCTTCTGTGCAGAAGCAGTGATTATCCCATTGTGCTCAATGTTAAAAACACAATTCTATGTTTGCAGTGTGTACCGCGCTGGTATTGCCTCAGCGTAATGAGGGAAAATGAGACGTTTGGACAGGAGCAGTAAATCAGCCTGATGTTCCTCTGTGTGAGGAACATAGAGCGACGTGTGGGAGCGTGAGGAACATACGGCGACGTGTGAGCGTGAGGAACATAGAGCGACGTGTGGGAGCGTGAGGAACATACGGCGACGTGTGAGCGTGAGGAACATACAGTGACGTGTGAGGAACATACGG
>NC_051229.1:995165-1005165 GCF_015220715.1 Pygocentrus nattereri
GCTGAGATTAATAACCGATCACATTGATTTATCAGTCTACTCAGACTTTAGCAGAGCTCAGTAACGCTGAGATTAATAACCGATCACATTGATTTATCAGTCTACTCAGGCTTTAGCAGAGCTCAGTAACGCTGAGATTAATAACCGATCACATTGATTTATCAGTCTACTCAGGCTTTAGCAGAGCTCAGTAACGCTGAGATTAATAACCGATCACATTGATTTATCAGTCTACTCAGACTTTAGCAGAGCTCAGTAACACTGAGATTAATAACTGATCACATTGATTTATCAGTCTACTCAGGCTTTAGCAGAGCTCAGTAACGCTGAGATTAATAACCGATCACATTGATTTATCAGTCTACTCAGGCTTTAGCAGAGCTCAGTAACACTGAGATTAATAACCGATCACATTGATTTATCAGTCTACTCAGGCTTTAGCAGAGCTCAGTAACGCTGAGATTAATAACCGATCACATTGATTTATCAGTCTACTCAGGCTTTAGCAGAGCTCAGTAACGCTGAGATTAATAACCGATCACATTGATTTATCAGTCTACTCAGGCTTTAGCAGAGCTCAGTAACACTGAGATTAATAACCGATCACATTGATTTATCAGTCTACTCAGGCTTTAGCAGAGCTCAGTAACGCTGAGATTAATAACCGATCACATTGATTTATCAGTCTACTCAGGCTTTAGCAGAGCTCAGTAACGCTGAGATTAATAACCGATCACATTGATTTATCAGTCTACTCAGGCTTTAGCAGAGCTCAGTAACACTGAGATTAATAACCGATCACATTGATTTATCAGTCTACTCAGACTTTAGCAGAGCTCAGTAACGCTGAGATTAATAACCGATCACATTGATTTATCAGTCTACTCAGGCTTTAGCAGAGCTCAGTAACGCTGAGATTAATAACCGATCACATTGATTTATCAGTCTACTCAGGCTTTAGCAGAGCTCAGTAACGCTGAGATTAATAACCGATCACATTGATTTATCAGTCTACTCAGGCTTTAGCAGAGCTCAGTAACACTGAGATCAATAACCGATTACATTGATTTATCAGTCTACTCAGGCTTTAGCAGAGCTCAGTAACGCTGAGATTAATAACCGATCACATTGATTTATCAGTCTACTCAGGCTTTAGCAGAGCTCAGTAACACTGAGATCAATAACCGATTACATTGATTTATCAGTCTACTCAGGCTTTAGCAGAGCTCAGTAACGCTGAGATTAATAACCGATCACATTGATTTATCAGTCTACTCAGGCTTTAGCAGAGCTCAGTAACGCTGAGATTAATAACCGATCACATTGATTTATCAGTCTACTCAGGCTTTAGCAGAGCTCAGTAACACTGAGATTAATAACCGATCACATTGATTTATCAGTCTACTCAGGCTTTAGCAGAGCTCAGTAACGCTGAGATTAATAACCGATCACATTGATTTATCAGTCTACTCAGACTTTAGCAGAGCTCAGTAACGCTGAGATTAATAACTGATCACATTGATTTATCAGTCTACTCAGGCTTTAGCAGAGCTCAGTAACGCTGAGATTAATAACTGATCACATTGATTTATCAGTCTACTCAGGCTTTAGCAGAGCTCAGTAACACTGAGATTAATAACTGATCACATTGATTTATCAGTCTACTCAGGCTTTAGCAGAGCTCAGTAACACTGAGATTAATAACCGATCACATTGATTTATCAGTCTACTCAGACTTTAGCAGAGCTCAGTAACGCTGAGATTAATAACTGATCCCATTGATTTATCAGTCTACTCAGGCTTTAGCAGAGCTCAGTAACGCTGAGATTAATAACCGATCACATTGATTTATCAGTCTACTCGGGCTTTAGCAGAGCTCAGTAACGCTGAGATTAATAACCGATCACATTGATTTATCAGTCTACTCAGGCTTTAGCAGAGCTCAGTAACGCTGAGATTAATAACTGATCACATTGATTTATCAGTCTACTCAGGCTTTAGCAGAGCTCAGTAACGCTGAGATTAATAACCGATCACATTGATTTATCAGTCTACTCAGGCTTTAGCAGAGCTCAGTAACACTGAGATTAATAACCGATCACATTGATTTATCAGTCTACTCAGGCTTTAGCAGAGCTCAGTAACGCTGAGATTAATAACTGATCGCATTGATTTATCAGTCTACTCAGACTTTAGCAGAGCTCAGTAACGCTGAGATTAATAACCGATCACATTGATTTATCAGTCTACTCAGACTTTAGCAGAGCTCAGTAACGCTGAGATTAATAACCGATCCCATTGATTTATCAGTCTACTCAGGCTTTAGCAGAGCTCAGTAACACTGAGATTAATAACCGATCACATTGATTTATCAGTCTACTCAGGCTTTAGCAGAGCTCAGTAACACTGAGATTAATAACCGATCACATTGATTTATCAGTCTACTCAGGCTTTAGCAGAGCTCAGTAACACTGAGATTAATAACCGATCACATTGATTTATCAGTCTACTCAGGCTTTAGCAGAGCTCAGTAACGCTGAGATTAATAACTGATCACATTGATTTATCAGTCTACTCAGGCTTTAGCAGAGCTCAGTAACGCTGAGATTAATAACCGATCACATTGATTTATCAGTCTACTCAGACTTTAGCAGAGCTCAGTAACGCTGAGATTAATAACCGATCACATTGATTTATCAGTCTACTCAGGCTTTAGCAGAGCTCAGTAACACTGAGATTAATAACTGATCACATTGATTTATCAGTCTACTCAGGCTTTAGCAGAGCTCAGTAACACTGAGATTAATAACTGATCGCATTGATTTATCAGTCTACTCAGGCTTTAGCAGAGCTCAGTAACACTGAGATTAATAACTGATCACATTGATTTATCAGTCTACTCAGGCTTTAGCAGAGCTCAGTAACGCCGAGATTAATAACCGATCACATTGATTTATCAGTCTACTCAGACTTTAGCAGAGCTCAGTAACGCTGAGATTAATAACCGATCACATTGATTTATCAGTCTACTCAGACTTTAGCAGAGCTCAGTAACGCCGAGATTAATAACCGATCACATTGATTTATCAGTCTACTCAGGCTTTAGCAGAGCTCAGTAACACTGAGATTAATAACTGATCACATTGATTTATCAGTCTACTCAGACTTTAGCAGAGCTCAGTAACACTGAGATTAATAACCGATCACATTGATTTATCAGTCTACTCAGACTTTAGCAGAGCTCAGTAACGCTGAGATTAATAACCGGTCACATTGATTTATCAGTCTACTCAGGCTTTAGCAGAGCTCAGTAACGCTGAGATTAATAACCGATCACATTGATTTATCAGTCTACTCAGACTTTAGCAGAGCTCAGTAACGCTGAGATTAATAACCGATCACATTGATTTATCAGTCTACTCAGACTTTAGCAGAGCTCAGTAACGCTGAGATTAATAACCGATCACATTGATTTATCAGTCTACTCAGACTTTAGCAGAGCTCAGTAACGCTGAGATTAATAACCGATCACATTGATTTATCAGTCTACTCAGGCTTTAGCAGAGCTCAGTAACACTGAGATTAATAACTGATCACATTGATTTATCAGTCTACTCAGACTTTAGCAGAGCTCAGTAACACTGAGATTAATAACCGATCACATTGATTTATCAGTCTACTCAGGCTTTAGCAGAGCTCAGTAACGCTGAGATTAATAACTGATCACATTGATTTATCAGTCTACTCAGGCTTTAGCAGAGCTCAGTAACACTGAGATTAATAACCGATCACATTGATTTATCAGTCTACTCAGACTTTAGCAGAGCTCAGTAACACTGAGATTAATAACCGATCACATTGATTTATCAGTCTACTCAGACTTTAGCAGAGCTCAGTAACACTGAGATTAATAACCGATCACATTGATTTATCAGTCTACTCAGGCTTTAGCAGAGCTCAGTAACGCTGAGATTAATAACCGATCACATTGATTTATCAGTCTACTCAGGCTTTAGCAGAGCTCAGTAACGCTGAGATTAATAACCGATCACATTGATTTATCAGTCTACTCAGGCTTTAGCAGAGCTCAGTAACGCTGAGATTAATAACCGATCACATTGATTTATCAGTCTACTCAGGCTTTAGCAGAGCTCAGTAACACTGAGATTAATAACCGATCACATTGTTTGTTTTTATATGGAAAGGTAACTGTTTTCTGAGTATACTGCCTTTAGTAAGTGTAACTTGGATTGAATAAAGATCAGATATCCAGATTTCTGTATCCTGGATATTTATTTCCAATATTTGTATTCTGTCATATCCCAACCCTGACTAAAGTAATATTTAATAACTATAGAGTTAAAAACCGGGAATATTAGAGGAATATCACTGTGTGAGACCCTCTTTAATATTCTGCATATATCAACACCCCCCCCCGTCCTGAATTAAGTCACCCACTGACCTCTTCCTCGGGCTCCTGGGCCTGCGGTGTTTCCTGGTGTGGTGTTTCGCAGTCTGGGCTGTAGTGTTCGCAGTAATCGTACGCAGCCCGGGGGTCCGCCACCAACATCAGCTGCTGGATATCGCCCTGAAAAAATGCACAGACAGCAAATATTTTACACACATCCCAACATTTCATTCCAGAACTACATCCCAAATCTCCAGGCAGAAAAACTGCACAGTCAGCGTCTACATTCCAGGGATGATAAAAACCAAACAGCATCCAAAAAAATTCGTACTTTGTTCCAAGTGATCCATGGCCTTAATTCCAGACCCAGAAACTTCACATACCATTACAAACACTGTTCAAAACTCCAGGATGTGTTCGGTGCAGAGATATAAACTGCTGCAATTAATTTCCCTGCTAGAAAAACCAGTATCACACCAGCGCCAGACCAGTTTACACCAGCACAGACCAGTACCAGACCAGTTTAGACCAGCCTAGACCAGCCTAAACCAGCACAGACTAGTTTAGACCAGCCTAAACCAGCATCCCACCAGCAACAGACCAGTTTAGACCAGCCTAGACCAGCATAGACCAGCCTAAACCAGCACAGACCAGCCTAAACCAGCACAGGCCAGGTTAGACCAAACTAAACCAGCATCACACCAGCACCAGACCAGTTTAGACCAGCCTAAACCAGCACAGACCAGCATAGACCAGCATCTCTTTTAGCCTGTTAGCTAGGTGACCAGCCTAGTTCTAGATAATAAAATAAGCTGTCAGTCCGTGATTTTAAACAGAACCCGGTTCTTTATTCATCAGTGCACTCATCAGTAACAGCAGAAGGATTTTGGAACGGTTTTTAATCGGTTTTATGAAATAATATTTAATTCCGATCTTCATGGTGAAACAACCATTAGAACCATTGGGACTGAACATGAATACATGTGCTTTCTTTTGGGAATTGGCCTAATGGCTAATATTAGAGATCAATCATTTAATAGGAGAACTTTAGATCCCATTAGGAAACCATCAAATGCACTAGAGTCCTTTCCACGGTGATATCAACCCCTCAGGAAAACAGGACACCGCTACTGACCTCTGGACTTCAGCACGACCCAGGACACTTTTAATGGCTTCTATGATTTTCTTCCAAGATCAATGATATGCAGATGATATGCAGATGATATGCAGATGTGCACATTTTAACTTGGCAATATGGAGAAATTAAACACAGGTATCAGCTTCAGTCAGGAACTCTGTACTTCCTGTGTTCTGCTCGCGGCTAATCTGTTTCAGTAATATTCAGCAGATGCTCTAAAACGCAGTACAGATCACCGAGTCCTGCACTAAAGCAGAGACGCCTGCCAGGGCCCATCAGTGTGATCGGGTCTCTGACAGCAGCTTTAGAGTGTCCATCGCTTCCCTGTAGGCCTCAGGACAGACTGAGCTGATCAGCCAGCTGATCCTGGACCTCAGGAAGAACATGAACGTGCTGGTCAAGAGGGACCTTACTGGGTCATAGTGTGGACTCGAACTCTTAAAAAACGTTTTCCAAGGGTTCTTTAGTAAAGGCAGTGGTTCTATACAGAACCATGAAGACTCCAAGAACCATCTGCATGCTTAAATGGTTCTATGCATGGTGCAACTGTTCTTCAGACTAATGGAGGATCCGTGTTCGTCTATCGCTACGAACTTGACATCGAAAAACAACAGCAGTGCTATATAGAACCAGTTTCAAAAGGGATCTGTATAGAACCATAAACAACACGTTCTCCGTCAAGCTGAAGAACAATTTCACCATGCAGAGAACCATTTAAGCATGCAAACGTGATCATGGTTCTAAAAAGCCTTGAAGAACCATCTTTAAGAGTGTAAGTTAATGTATAAACGTAAAATTTTAAGATTTTAAATTTGCACAGCAAGACACAAAGAACGTTCCTTTAACTTGATGACTCTGCAGAATCGCTTTGAACTCATCAACAAAGGATTTTTGGGCAGTTGTACGGAAGCCACAAAGGCAGTTTTCAAAATATGGTCCCAACCCTCTGTTCCTTCTTCGGCTTACTTGTTTTCGGGATGTTACTCATCTGGAATGTGCAACTGCCGTTATAAATAAGGCCAAAATAAGAATCACATCCTGGTTAAATAGAAATGTTAAAAGTAATGAGAGCGTAACACGAGTGAGGAGACTCCTTTACCCTGTGGCCTTTTGTATTTATTTATCTTTTTTAATGTATACAGCTCCTCTTCTTTGGTGAGAGCAACACTGACCATCACTGTGATCATCATAAAAATGACTATAATTGATATCTAGTAATAAATATTAACCCTACATTATTACTAATGTGAAGAATCTTGGGCAAATATTGCTCTTGTGATCTTATGCTTACTTAAATAAAATACTGATCACAAAACAAAAAGAAAGTAAAGAGGGGTCAGTCAGCGTTCAGCTCAGCGGACTGAGGACACACACCAGAAGGAGCAGCTGGCTGCTGGTGAATTTGGAAGGAGCTTCTCTTAAGTTGGAGCTGAAATAAGCTGTAGGTAACGAAGCCAAATGAGGGTCAATTATGGGAACAGACCTCTGTCAAAGCTGAAACAAGAGATTGGCCCTTCATTCCTCCTCTGAAACATGACTGGCTCTTCATTCCTCCTCTGAAACATGACTGGCTCTTCATTCCTCCTCTGAAACATGATTGGCCCTTCATTCCTCCTCTGAAACATGATTGGCCCTTCATTCCTCCTCTGAAACATGATTGGCCCTTCATTCCTCCTCTGAAACATGACTGGCTCTTCATTCCTCCTCTGAAACATGACTGGCTCTTCATTCCTCCTCTGAAACATGATTGGCCCTTCATTCCTCCTCTGAAACATGATTGGCCCTTCATTCCTCCTCTGAAACATGATTGGCCCTTCATTCCTCCTCTGAAACATGATTGGCCCTTCATTCCTCCTCTGAAACATGATTGGCCCTTCATTCCTCCTCTGGAACATGATTGGCCCTTCATTCCTCCTTTGAAACATGACTGGCTCTTCATTCCTCCTCTGGAACATGATTGGCCCTTCATTGTTCCTCTGGAACATGATTGGTCCTTGTTATTCCTGCACCGACAGTGAACATGGTTAATGGTTCAGTCCAGTCGCACTAAAGAAGAAACCAGAAAGCTCTGAAGACTGATGGACATTTTTATTCTTCCAAGGTACCTAGAGGATTCCAGCCCAACTGAGCGCCAGGCAGCACCAGAACGAGGCCCATTTCTTAGAAGAACCCTGCTATAGTCGGACTAGTTGAAAAATGGGAAAGACAGAAGAACAGCCAGCGACCATTTTCCTTGTGCTGAATATCTGCGGCGGTCTGTTTTTCATGAAGATTCCAAGAGAGGAAATAAGATCCCCACTCCTGCTCCCGCCCCCCGACTTTAAATCCAAACGCCTCTGTGCACGATCTTATCCAGGGATTTTTGTTTTCGTCCAGGAACCGTGCGTCTCCGCTAAGAATGTTAAATACGGCCCAGCAGGCCACAGAAAAATACCTCAGCTGACCTGCACAGACTACGGCCGCTCAGCTATTACACACAAAGCATCGCACAGAGGTAAATAGGCAAAGTAACGGCGAGACTAAATACACACAGAGTCGAGTTCAGGCGCGATGCGGTTGGAGGGGTGAGGGTTTCGGGGCCAGCGGGGTGGCCTGGGAAAGTTAATACCAGCACACAAGATTGCATTAAATTACAGGGGCTCCATCTGTAGGAACTTCTGGAATACATTTTATGATGCTTCCTGGGGGTGAAGGTTTTTCGGAATGGGGGGAAGCAGGATAGACATCCCACTATACAACAAACATCTCACATATGTGAATAAACACATGCTGAGAGATAATGCATGGACATAAACAAAACATAAAGGCTCTCATTAAAATATATGGCAAACGTTCTGAGCCGATCGCTCAGGTTCTGCGGGTACATAAATACTCAATGAATGGAATAAACAAACCCGTGAAAGCCTCCTATATAAACGCCCCATCCAAAACACACTCTTACACACTTTCCTCCTCTCCATTTCTCCCTCATTCGTTTTCTTCCTGGATAGGATTTGCTTTCTTAAGTGTCTGGCGCGACTCCTGCGCTGCTGAAATCTTCTCTGCGGATAATGTACTCGCCCGGCTCAGCGCACCGATTCAGCGGAAACATGGAACCATAAATTTTCTGGGAAGGCTACAGTATTCAGCGGCGGCACAGCGCAAACCGTTTATTACAAAGATAGAAAACGCTACACCGTACTGTAACCCAACAGCCAACACAGCCACAGAATGAGCAAAAGCAGTTACGTATGACGCCGGAGGCCCAAACCACCAAAACCAACACTGATTAACAGAAAAGCACACACTTTATTTCCTAAACAGTACTTTTGGTGTGGTGTGATCATAAAACAGCTCATAACTAGAAACATTCCTCAGTCTAGTGGGGGGGGGGCTGGTATATGTCATTAATATCACGATAAGTAACGCAATAGTACTAATAATAAAACGTGTAAATAATAATCTGAGTACATTTCTGATATCAGCACTTCTAGAACAGGACAAGCCTCATAAACAGAGCAAGTGGTTTTCACCAGTGCATGTTTAATAAAGGGTTCTTTAATAAAACAGTTCTATACCGGACCAGGAACACATTTAGAATCCTTTGCGTGACTAAAGGGTTCTTCGCATCATGAAAGGGTTCTTCAAATGGATGGAAAATGGGCATGGATATGCTCTGGATGGTTTTATGTAGAAGAGAGTCAAATACAGAACCCAAAAGGGTTCTTCTATTACAAAGTCAAGGTTGGAACGTTAGAAAGCCCTTTTGGTGCTGTATAGAAGCCACAACACTTTCTCCATCAATCTGAAGAAACATGCTCCCGGACAGAACTCATGGTTCTAATTAGATACATGGTCTTTATTAAAGAACCCTTGAAGAGCCGCCTCTAAGAGCGTACATGTGTATTCTGTGTTTGTTTGTCGTGTGTGTGTGTGTGTGAGTGGTGTGTTTGAGGTGTGTGGTGTGTTTGAGGTGTGTGGTGTGTTTGAGGTGTGTGTGTGTGAGTGGTGTGTGGTGTGTTTGAGGTGTGTAGTGTGTTTGAGGTGTGTGGTGTGTTTGAGGTGTGTGTGTGTGAGTGGTGTGTGTTTGAGGTGTGTGGTGTGTTTGAGGTGTGTGGTGTGTTTGAGGTGTGTGTGTGTGAGTGGTGTGTGGTGTGTTTGAGGTGTGTGGTGTGTTTGAGGTGTGTGGTGTGTTTGAGGTGTGTGTGTGTGAATGGTGTGTGGTGTGTTTGAGGTGTGTAGTGTGTTTGAGGTGTGTGGTGTGTGTGTGTGTGAGTGGTGTGTGTTTGAGGTGTGTGGTGTGTGTGTGGTGTGTTTGAGGTGTGTTGTGTGTGTGTGTGTGTGTGAGTGTGTGTGTGTTGCTGCTGCTGCTGGAACTCCAACACTGATTTCTCTGAATTAATGATCATCTTTCAGTCCAGCGCCTGAACCGACAGTGAACTGCAGATCGTCTCACTGGCCGCGATCACCGCTGT